>NW_009629465.1:6859-19457 GCF_000690535.1 Cariama cristata
TGAAATACTTGCCTTCAGATTATGTTTTCTCAGGCTGCAAGAAGTCTGTGACTTGGTAGCATGTTTGATTGACTTTTTAATGAAAGGCAGCGGTGGCATAGTCACGGTATAGGCCTTTTGCCAGGGGTATGCATGGAAGGGCTGGACACGTCTGGGAAGCTTACCTGTCGTTGCTTTTGCTGGCAACAGTTACGGGGCTATAAAAGCAGCTCAGGAAAAAAAAGGAATGCCTACCTGTGTTGTATTCACTCTCCACAGCCACACATGAAGGAAGTCTTACTCAGGAGGAGACCAAAATGTGCAAAATGGGGCAATGTTTTCATACCTGTCTTCCCCTGTCCATCCGATCTTCAGGTCTCTGTGGGTAACTCATTGGTCCGCCCAGCCCCTGGTACTGACTTGGTTGGTACTGATTTTGGGATTGCAGCATGCGGTTCCAGGCAAGAAGAGGAGCAGCCCCAGCAGTTCTGTGTAAAGAAGAAACAGACTGCAGCATGAACTTCGCTCCTAGAGAGAGTTTCACACCACAAAAATCCGAATTTCTATCATCTCGCACAATAAATGATTCAATTTGTTTCAGAGTTAAACCCTGTCATATCCAGCTGCGCCTGCAGCGGTACTGCAGATGGCCAAATCGTTAGAGATAAATCGGGAAGGGGGGGAATATCTTCCAGGATTCTCCTACCAAAAAGGCCACATTTGTCTACCGCTTCCTTCATCACAGCTTAAAAGCTACAGAACCAGGTGCTACCGCAGGCAGCAAACTCAGTTTTACAAATCAGAGATTTTTCAAATTCCTTGGAAGGATTCTGTCCGTCTTTTATTTTAGGGGCAAATTTGCCAACTCATCCACACTGATCTTGAACGCAGACTAAAACCCAGATATCACCAAGTTAGCTAAACGTAACACACCATCCAAAGAGTAAACATGTGCGGTACAGGAGAATGAGGCTTTCTTTTCTAAATGTCCAGACTCTTTCTGGGAGTCCATTCTTTCTAGTTAATTGCAGGTTGCAAATGAATTCTTACTGCGAGTATTCTGAATCTAGGGTAGGGGCCTTGGCTGCTTTTTCCCATCCATTATTCTGCTCAATATGTCAGAAGGTCTGATCGGGAAGAAACCTTTTCAAGTTCTATTGATGCCGTTTTCAATTGACCACGGTGACCTAGCAACATAAGCACTAATTGGCATGGACTGACTGACATTTGGTGTACAGTTTATATGGGAACGCAAATTCAACATCCATTATAACCTAGTTTGCCATCCTAGACTACTATCAGCAAGAAATGTTTTAATTGCCTTCAAGTACCTATTCTAACATTACAATTATAAAGCAACAGGTATAATACATCAAATCATTGTTTGATTAAAAATATTTAGAAAAATGATATAGTCATGATATAGTCTTTAAAGCTGAGCACGGGTAAGGGTACCATTCCTTACAGAATTCACAGCAGTTAGGTTTTTGCAGTACAATGTGCTGTTGTAAAGGGAAAACATTGGATAGTTGAGGCGGTTAATCTTTTCTGACCCTTGTTTAAGAGAGAGTCAGTTGAACAGTGTGAGGCCAGCCTGCTGAGAGACAGGAATAGCAGAGAGCAGGAGCACTGCATTTCATATTCACTTGCTCCACCGCTAACTGGAAGTTACTTTGTACACCTTCAAAGAGCCTCTGCCTAGATTTGCTGGATTAGATTGGTGGGACTTCAACCTTGGAGGAGTAACCCTAGCCAGAGGCTGATGTATTCTTTCAAATGCACATGCAGTTTGGGGAGGAGGTATGGTTTTCACGATCACAGGAGGATTCACAGCCAGCTGTACAATGCTGGGCAAACGGAACTTTGAGCAACGGAGGAAGCGATGCTGGGAGAAGGACGACTTTTAAACACACATTTCACCAGCTGGAACAGACGCAAAGTTGGAATCAAGACAGGTTAAAATGCATGAAAACAGGTATTTTGGATGTGAAGGCTTTCTGGTTTTGGATGCAAATTGCTTTTGGTTTCACACTAAAGCCTCCAAGACGGCTGCTCCACCTGGTCAGATTAAGACCAGGTGAATTATAGAAAGGCAAAAGAAAGTCCTACTGTCTCTAGAAATGAAATAACTTGATTTCTGTTTATAAAAGTATCAGTCTTACCTCATTAAATATGCAATTGGTAAATACGATGCACAATACATGTACTAAAAATGAATGACACACAAAAGCTAAGTGGTAATACTGAACTGTGTGGTTTTATTTTTAGCTTCAGATGCATGTCTAGAAATGCACAATGTTATCCAAATCACTCATTAGGAGGAGCAATACTGTATTTAAAGTTAATAGCACATTATGCTTTCAGTGACTAAACACTCAAAAATCAGTATTCTAACTATGATATTCCTTTTGATTAAGTGCTTTGAGTACTAACTTCCCCCCCCTCCATTGTTCCTAAAAAACACGAGACTTTCCAGGAAGAATAAACTGCTCAGCCTTAAGGAAAACTACAGGGCATTACCTATACAGCCCCAGCTCTAGGGCTTTCATCAATAGCTGCTCTGTCTCTACAACTTTGCTAAGGTGCTTCTCATAAATACCCTCCGTGACTGATGATCACAGGCCAACACTTGCTACATGTCTGGAATGGGAAAGTTTGACACAAATTTCATTTGACATTCATATGTATTTGTCACAGTTTAAACTTATTTTAATAAAGCGCTGCTTAGTGAAAACCTGGGCACTTTTGTGTCGGGGTATTTTTGCTTTAAGGACATCAGAAAGAGTGAAATTGGTGATTTTCAGTTAGAACCACTACACATTCTAGAGGATAAAGCTAGCAGGAAAAGAAAAAAAAAAAGCGCTGCAATGCATTTTCTGATCTTAAAGCCAGAAAAGCAGATTACACCTTTTTGCTGCTCTTAATTCACAAAACTATGTACTATTTTTAAAAAAAAAACTTTTAGATTTTCATCTGGTAAACAGAAATCATGAAATTGTAGTCCTCACAGCACTTGACTTCATGTTCATCTAGTGGATGTATTAACAGGAGATTCAAATTACCTGAGGGTGGAGATTTGTATGCAGCAAAGCTGTGCCTCATGGGTAACAAAAAAAAATAATTGTGCCACTTGGAGCATCACATGAGTTCACACTGGCAGAGTTACTCAAACACGCTATCCAGAGTTAAGTCAACTTAAGATTAAACTAAAGCATAAACATACAGGACAGCTAACACGCAACTTCAGGAAACTTTATATTCTGTGTTCCAACCTCAGCCTCTTCGGAAGTGTCTTCTATGTGCAGAGTCTTCTATTAAGCAAATCCTTTTGCTTAACCAGATTACAAATTTCCATCAGCCAGGAAACCCGGTAGCATATATAGATGTGTGTGTGTGTATGTATATATGTGTATTTGTATATATAAAACCTCTGAAATATATCAGAACACCAGCACTGAAGGCACGAGGATGAAATAACCTTCTGCAATCTCTCCAGTAAGGCAGCCCAGTCAGACCAGGGCCCGAACAGGACATGCTGAAAGGTGTCCTCTTCAATGGCAACTCACCCATTTTATTTTACTTGCGGCACATTGATTTGCATCACTAAATGTAAAAGTAAGAAATGCAGGAGACAAGATCATCTGGATTATGAAGAAGCAGCTTTGCATTATTGTTTTTTTTCCACCCAGGCCTGTGAAACAAGAGCTAGTTTAGCTCCCACTGCAATACTCCATCCCTGAAATAGCACAAAGGCTCCAAGCTTTCCTGGCAGGGAGAGGGGTCCTTGCTTATCCCTTGCTTGATGTCATAAATCAAGGATATCGTAGCCTCCTGCCAACCCACTTCATCTGAAAAGGCTGGAACAGGGGCTGGCCTCTCCCTCAATTACTTTCTTCCTGGGAGCAGAGGTGATGGAGAACAGAAACTCCTCTCTGCACTCCCCGAGGGCACCTTGTTGCTCCTGGAGCACCTGAAGTCGCAGCAGCAAGCAGGGACAGCCTCGAGGGAAACCGGCAGCTCTCAGGGAATTAACTGGGAAACTGAAAACCTCTTGGGCGGGGTCTCAGTTCAACAGATTCAGTCCTTTTTTTCCTGCACCAAGCCTATCTATCTTTATGTTTCTGTCAAAACTTTTGCTTAAGTCTCCATGCATATCTCCGTATGGCAACTAACTCAACATCAGCCCTAAGTATCTGTTTGTTCATCAAATCAAACATCTTCCAAGAACATGGCAAAATTGCTTATCCTCAGCACTGAAAGTGGCAAGTCAGCAATTTTCATAAACCATCAGAAATATAACAAAGCACCATCAGGGAGGGAAAGCACTGTAAATGCACTGTTGTCACTGGAAAGCTAGAACAGCATTCTCCAAAGCTTATTTTCTAGCTGCAGATGATACATCTTCAATTTAAAGTCACCCTCAGGGGATACCAGTTTCCTCAAGTTTGGGATTTGAATAGTGAGGTCAATACCGCAACGCCAAAAGCACACTGGACAGGTTAGCAGATCAAATCATGAACACTATGATGCTCTGAAGTACTTGGGCAGTGTGCAGTCACTTCTCAAAATATTAGCACAAACCAAGCACAGTAACCTTATGATAGGATTCTGATTAGAGAGACAGTTGATAACTACAACTGTAATAAAAATGTGTTATTTCAAGGGAGAAACAAATAGAATTTCTGGCTGAAAGAATTTCTTTATATGTGAATTGAGAACCTCTTCCACTTCGCAAAAATAAACAGTCTGGTAAAACGACAAGTATAGCATAGTAAAAGTAATAACAAGTTACAGACGTATAGCAGTATTTCATAAAACAGTACTATATAAACTGGATTTAATTAAGGTGTGGGAATAGCAACTCCCACAGACAAAGTAATACTAAAGTTTGTAATGCAAGATTCATTTATAATGCAATATTCCTCATTGATGTGGCACAGGATAAAGGAGCCTGACTTATTTCAATAGGGATCAAAATGGTTGCCATGGAAAGTGTGATTGCAGACAGCTCAATAAATTCTCCCAAAGCTCATATTTTCAGTGGTTAACATTTGCAAATAAAAACATAAAAAAAGCAAGCTGTGCCTCAGAGCAGAAACTTCAAAGATCTCACATACGCTCTCACTCCTCTATAAATACGAATAAATATCATTATTCATAGCTTTCACAGGTACACTGGAGTTTATAAAGTCCATCTGACTTAAGGACATACAACCTATCAATGAAGGAACGCATGTAAAACATCCCTTATTACCAAACCATGTCACATTCCTTCTATTCGATGGCACTTACTGGACTGCAGATTCCATAATCCTTCCCTGAGTCCCTTCTGCATTTAATTCAGTTCAGTCTTAAGTAGTTAAAGAAACTGTTTTCAGTGGCAACTAATAACTACTGACCTACAGTGACACTGCCCTACAATAGGCTTGTCAGGTCTGAAAAACTTGTACCAAAGAAGCTGATTAGGACTTCAAGAGGTTTGTAGCAAGAATCAATGGCTAGTCTGTACTAATGCCGCGGTTGCGGCACAGAAATGATAAAAGTGGAACACCATTAGTTATGCCTCATTAAGCTCCACAGCCCTCCTAAAAAGAAATTTGTTTAGCCTGTCCAAAAATCTAATGCAGTTTTAAGCTCTCTGTGTTCAATTTCATAGTATCTCAAAAGCTTCAATAAGATAAAGGCCAAAGAACCAAGAACGGTACCAAAGCACCAACAGTAAAGTTAATTTTGAAGTCTGAGTTTTAATGGAAAGTGTTTTTGCCTTTTTTTTTTTAATACAAAGTACTAAAGCCTTTTAAAGGATGAACATCACATAGTACACTCATAAAATATAAATAAATCATGGACATTAATTGACTTAAAAAAACAGCTGTACAGCATGATTTCAACAAATTTAAACAAACAACAAAGTTCAAAACAAAGAGAGGGGGAAAAAAAATTGTGAAGCCTGGCAGAATCAAATACATCCTTCCTGGCCACATTTTACAAAACTTCAGTCCCTCCTGCCTTACCTTTGTGGTGCCTGTTGAAACAAGGGTGTAGGACCTCGCCAAGACTCCTGGGGTCTAAGATCTAGAGGGTAAAACAAAATGTTAGAATAAAAAAAAGCAAGTATACTTAGAGAACTGTGTTCCACTTACTCTTACATGTGCCCGAGAACTTGTTTTAAGAAGTCAAACAAAAACCTCAAACTGGTTATACTACCAAATACATTTCACCAAGCTGTTGGTTACTATTGCTGATTTTGAGAGCGTCCTTATGTTCATCAGTGGCAAGCTTAGTACTAATTAATAAAAGGCAACTTTTTTTTTAGTATGTCTAATTAAGTTTCAAGTTATAAGAAGAATGAATTTTAATTGCTAGAACTAGCATTGGTTAGTGCTTGGACGCTTCACAGGTATCTTCTCTTGAATTTTTAAGAATGCAAACCCGTGCCTATTACTGTAACAACTGAAGACTTCATTTAACGTTTACATTTCTTACACGTACATTCATCATTACACTATATGAAAAAATATGGAGATATATAGATACACGCATACTGCTGTGTCATCATCTCACCACACCATGTTTGTGAGCAACAAATATTTAATATCCATAATATGTGCAAGTTTCCCTCTAATTAGGCCAAGTTATTCTATAAAGCAAACTAAAAGAACGACCAGAGCATGTAATAAAGTGAACAGTTCCACTTTACGCACATTTAAATGTATAGATACATTCAGGATATATTTAAAGATAGTAAAAATATATTTTAAAATTAACCTAGTTAGTTAACTAGATAGTTAGTTAATAAAAGTCAGTCTATTATAGCCTAGTAATAAGAGTGTATTAATGATCTCTCAGATAATGTAATCAGACTGAATTAAATCTTTTTGGATAAAAACTTGGCCAGAGAACTAGCACTGCAGTTGTAAGAAACTGCAGCGAAGAAGACCACCCACTTCTCAATTGTTTCTTCTACCCAAACTAACTCTTTACAAAGACGTAGCAGTAACAACATTGCTTTAACAGGCCATGCAATTAAACAGTTGTTGTTCTTCTATCTAAATAAACTGGTCAGTAAACAGGATAAAAGAAACAATTAATCAATAGCTCGCCAGTCAGTCCACAACACTCAAATTGTGCATCCATCAAAAGCTTCAGTTTCAGTGACACCTTTGATTATTTTCAGTGGTGTTTAAGTGTGACCTAATTTCAACAGCTGGTTCCAGAAGTTGTCTAATGGATGTACTGCAATGGGACAGTAACACCCTGTTAAACTGCCAATATTCAAGTACACTAAAGCTTTGCAATAATTTGAAAGAAAAAAAAAATGGGCAAAGGAAAAAAAAAAATCTGTGCCCCTTTCCTAACTCTGGCTGGATTGTCTGCAGGCTGTAACGGTCTGACCTGGACAGAAACCTTTCACGGCAGCACTCGAGTGTGCAGGGGAGGGTACGGGCAGCCCCCATTGAAGATAACACCGTTTCGTCAGGGGAAATAAATTCTGATCCCCAGCAGCTCCACTGTTCCTGCCTGGGCCTCCTCCGAGCAGAGTTAATCCAGCCCACCCAGTCCAGCAACAGCCTGAGATGCAGAGGGGCCTGCATGCTATTTTATTTATTTATTAAACATTACATGTATATATACACACACCCCCCAACGTCTCTCTCTCTTTATACATATATACAGAGACATATATACTGTTACCAACTGATGCTCATCATCAGGTATAATTGGCTATTTCATATACGCTCTAACTAAACCAGTCTAAAGCATCACAAGGACTAAAGATGGGATATATGGCACCTGTATACTGATCAGCCTGTGAATTAGAAGGACTTCTACATGCATAAACAGGCTGTACTAACAGGATGCTTTAGTGATGCTGTGTTTTCTTTTGAATACAAGATTAGTGCAATACGAGAAAACCCAGGCCCGTAATGCCGTCTTCAGCTACTTTGGGGGAAACGAGCAATTAAAGACACAATGTTAAACTGAAGCTTAAAAAAAAGTACAAAGATGAAACTGCTAAACAAAACAACAAAACACAAACAAAAAAATTGGTAAAGCCCAAGAGTGTCATTATTTTCAATAAAAAAAATATCCTAAGACGACTTTATTTCAAGCAATTTCAAAGTTTCTGCTAAAAACATTTTCAGATGCACAAAACCCTTCTATCTGTAGTTAGTAACACCTGCAGCCACCAGGATGAGGGCTAGGTTTCGGCTCTGTCACCACAACCAGACCTGCAGGTCTTCCTAGGCCTGGCTCAGTTCATCTTTTGCCCGCTAGGAGACACAAACTTTCAGAAAAAAAAAAACAACAAATCACCTATATTCCAGGAAAAATAATGGTCATGTTTCCCCCATCCTTCTCCTCTGTGCAGGCTGAGCTAGGCAAGACCCCCAAGTATCGGGACAATTATACAGACTAATACAGTCCCTCCCTCCCTGACCCTCCCTGGTCAGAACTTCACATTTTAATTGGAATTTATTAACATGTTCTCCATGTCAGGGTCAAATGGTGCTGTAGTGAGAAACCCAATGAGATGATGCTGATCTCGCCCTGGTACAGTGTTTCCATTCATACAGACCCCTGCTTAAGGGCTAGTTAAACATGTGTTCTATTTAACCACTTTCTTTCCATCCGAAAAAGAAAGGACTTGTCTCTCCTGCTGTAACCACATCTTTTTGTAGCTCTCAGGAACAGTTTAAGAAAGAGTTTAATGAAATCCTCATAAAAACATTTAAAGCCACCTTATTACTATTCATTTGTATGAATCTGACAGAGAACAACCTTTGAGCAAAAACGCTTGGAGCAGTGAATTGCATTTCAAAAAGGTACAAAATCGGAGACGAAATGACAATTAATATTTTCTTTAGTCTTCAAAACTTAGGCATTTCCTAGAACTATAAGGCCAAATAAACTGCCTTCTCTAACAGCTCCTCAAGTAACAATTTATCTAATCAGCGCGGCAAAGATGAGATTTTGTGTTTACTGATTGCACTAATCAAAATCACTTTTCAGATGCAGCTAATTGACAAGTTTACTGACTGAAAGTCATAAATCAGATATCCTGTGCTGCAGAAACCAAATATGCCATTCACAGAGCACTGCCATACTGCACTTGACTCCCCAAGTTATCAGCACAGACAATTATTCATCAACTGCAAATTGGCGCATCAAAGTCAAATCAGAGAACAACACTAAGGAACACCCACAGCAGGCTCTTGAGGAAGAGATGGCACTTTGGTTGACCGCATTGCCCTTCTACAGTCTAATTTTACTTCATCATACATCTAAAAACATAATGCATAAAATGAAAAGTTGCTCCGCAGCAATCCCATGAAATGTGAGAATTTTAACCATGTCAGCTCTAGTTTTTCAGGAACGTGTGGGTTCCAGATGCTTCCCAATCCAATTATGCCACAACGTACAACTGGTCTCTCACAATTCTATAGCTGATGAATGAGTCTTTGATGCAAGAGATACCCTGCCCCATTAAGAAAACTCAGCATATGCCTTCCCATTCCTTCTAACTTGATTTTCTAGTTGAAGATAGTTGTGCTTTGACAGAAACATTTCTGCTTGAACTGAAGGGGGTGACTGCAAGAGGCAAGAAGATAGCTGTGCTGTCAGATCTAAGAACACCTTTTGGTAGTCCTAGACAGAATGCTGTCTGGGTTGGCCCCACATGTTGGCCCATGTGCTCGATCCTGA
This sequence comes from Cariama cristata, assembly GCF_000690535.1. NCBI lineage: Eukaryota > Metazoa > Chordata > Aves > Cariamiformes > Cariamidae > Cariama > Cariama cristata. Next base: position 16,547 of record NW_009629465.1, read on the forward strand.
CCACAAATTTCCATTGGAGCAAATGCACCGTCCACGTGGACTGTTCCTGTCTAACAAGAGGACTGCCACCTACTGTAGCAAGCTTCAGAGAGTTGCTGACACGCTCTCATCTTCACAGGTTTGCTTGACACTAGATCCACATAATCCATAATCCAGGATGCGTTACTGTGTTGGGCTATGGTCCCATTTGCAAAAGCATCCTTCAGTGTCAATGCCCGAAAGACCGATCTCAGCAGAAATTTTGGGCTATGACACTTGGAGGTATTCTCCTAACAAGGGTTTAAGCAACTCTGACTCCACCTGGTAGAAGAGGAGTTAAGACACACATGGCTCACTTGGCATAGATAGTCCCAGGTGGCCTGGGCTGGGTCCTGACCCACCAGCCAGCCACCAGGATGCATTTCTGGAACTCCTTCTAGGGAGCGAGCACATCCCTCACACCATGTAACCTGCGTCCATCCCACTGACTGAGACATCAACTGTCCTCACGCGTTGGTTAAATAATAAGGCACCGAAAGAAAGACGATCTCCAAATACTAAGTCAACTGCTGCTGTAATTAATTCTAAAGGAAAATTTAAAAAATTTACAAAAAATTGTAAAGACTTCACATTGTAGTCAGTTTAAATCAGAAGTTAATTCGAGTTTAAGACTAATCTCCTAGGGCAGCTGAGTATCCTTAGTAGAAGAGGAGGAGAAACACAACAAAATTAACTGACAAAGAATACATTTGCAGCATGTTGCACTGCGGTCTCCCATAAAAACAGTGAGTGCCAGGAACCAGCTTCTCGACTCCAGGATGAAGAGCCCCAGAGAGCAGCAGCAGGCGCACAACCCCTGCTTTGTGAAAAAGCCTTTGTACGACGACTGCCAGCGGCGGGCGAGGCAATGCGCCGCAACGGCGGCTGGAGGGACCAGCAGGTTGACCTCGCACCTCTTTTTGCTGCACAAACAGAAAAGCACAAGATCAACCTCTGCCTAATAGAAAAAGCAGTATTAAGGAAAGTGGCACAATGAGGGGAAAGGGAAGAAAAAAACCAAAAGCCTTGCTTTCATGTTTGCCAGGCACACCTGCAGGACAGCAACTGGGGATGCCTGAGGCAATTCGAGGGTGAGGAATGGGCAGAAGATGAGGGGAGGAAGGGACGCGTGAAGGAAAGCCACCAGTTTTTCTCAGGCCAACAGGTGGACTGGGATTTCATATTGATTAGCAGATTCAAGCCTCCTCAATTTGAAAGAATGATGGCATTGGGGCATGTTTGCATGTGGAGTGCTTCCTGTACAACACAAGGTGCTCAGATGCCATCAGGACAAGAGCTTTGTAAGCATCTTATTGGCAAGATCAGCTCCACATATGTAAGGCAGAGAAAACTGCTTTGAAATGAGTATTTCCCACAAAGCATCAAGAACTACAGAATCACATAACTGTTTGGGTTGGCAGGGACCTCTAGAGATCACCTAGTCCAACACTCCTGCCAAAGTAGGGTCACCTACAGCAGTTGCACAGGAATGCATCCAGGCGGGTTTTGAATATCTCCAGAGAAGGAGACTCCACAGCCTCTCTGGGCAGGTCGTTCTGGTGCTTGGCCACCCACAAAGTACAGAAGTTCTTCCTCATATTCAGAAAGAACTTCCTCTGTTTCAGCTTGTGCCTGTTGCTCCTGTTACCACTGAAAAGTCTGGCCCCATCCTCTTGACACCCACCCTTAAGGTATTTATAAGCATTGATGAGATCCCCTCTCAGTCTTCTCTTCCCCAGGCTGAACAGACCCAGTTCCCTCAGCCTTTTTTCATCAGGGAGATGTTCCAGTCCCCTCATCACCTTCGCTGCCCTCCGCTGGACTCTCTCCAGTAGTTCCTCGTCCTTCTTGCACTGAGGAGCCCAGAAATGGACACAGCACTCCAAGATGTAGCCTCACCAGGGCAGAGTAGAGCGGGAGGAGACCCTCCCTCAACCTGCTGGCTGCACTCTTCCTCATGCACCCCAAGATACCATTGGTCTCGGCCACGAGGGCACATTGCTGGCTCATGGGCAACTTGTTGCCCACGAGGACTCCCAGGTCCTTCTCCACAGAGCTGCTCTCCAGCAGGTCAGCCCCCAGCCTGTACTGGTACATGGGGTTATCCCTCCCAAGGCGCAGGACCTTGCCTTTGTTGAACTTAAGACTTGAGCTTTAGAAGACTTGAACAGCAGTATAGGGACTGATGGGCTCACCAATACTTTCTCTCCCCAAAACCACACAGACTTTCTCTTTTTGGAGATCAATATAAAAACGCAATGCCTGCCTGGTAGTTCTGCCTTCCCATTCCCCACACTTTTCTTTTCAGATCGTATATCTTGTTTGGTTTGAAAAAAAAAAAAAAAAAAAAAAATAAAAATCTCAAAGTTAATAGCTCCAGGCTGTCGTATTCAATCCATCTCTCCACTTAAACCAACCTGATTCCTTGCACAAGAAAGCTTCTGCACCCACTACTCAACTACACTCCATCTACTTTGGGACTGAGCAATAAGTTTAATTCAGAGTGTCCACCAATATTGTTTATTCGCGCTTTCACTATGCAGTAATCTGCTCTTCTATACGTGACAAAATGTTCAAACTTTACCTGTATCAGCTGTTGAAACTTCAAACAGTTGCATAATTCAACAGTGCAAGAATTCAGCTGAACAGTGAGAACTTCTTACTTTAAAGCACCTTTTTAGGTAGTTTAGTCAAGTTTCCTCCTGTCTCAATCCCACCATTACAGAAATGCCGCTCCTGACCGCAGGCAAAGAGACAGGAGTCTTAACTAGGACCCTTTTTGGGAGCCCTTCGCACAAGCAATTCCTTCCCAGGATGAAGAACTCCACTTTAGATCACACAGGATTTATCTCACCACTTCCACTGACCCATTTAGTCACCAAGCCAACAGCAG
>NW_009629465.1:19519-20138 GCF_000690535.1 Cariama cristata
AGAAGCCAATACAGGACAGTGAATTAGAGATTTTGGTTCAGTCTGACATCTCAGCACCAACAACACCTCTTTTGTCAGTCCTACAATCTCTCCTGATCTGCCACCATGCTTTACGCATTAATTATTTTCTGTGGCCAGCATCCTCCTCTTGTTGTTCTCTTCAGACACAAAGCACCAAGCTTCTAGTAAGTCTGCTGATGCTGGTGATGTTGAGATTTAGCCACATATTGAATACGTTCTGGATAACAGACACTAGGAACCCTTAGTAAACAAAGTGCTGTTTTTCCTATTGCATTTGAATACTGGGCACAGTATTCAAATTGAGATCCCACTTACAGGCACATAATTACATTTTAGCACATTTCGCTACAGCAGTTCCATAAAGAAAGAGCAACAGGGAAGAGCAACACATGGTTAATAAAGACGGATGCCCAAATCCACTTTTTACTTGTAACAGTGCAACAGACCAAAATGAAATCATAATATTTTTCAAACTCTGAAATTGAGAAAGCATAACTACTTACTTGACAACAATTTAGGAATCTGCTGCTGCCCACTCAGAAGCGGCCTGGCGTACGGGCTCCCGTAAGTTCCAAGAGGTATTGCATTGGCATACATC
>NW_009629465.1:20169-55927 GCF_000690535.1 Cariama cristata
CCCTTGGCATGGCATGGCTATTATGTGTAAGAAATGGAAAGGAAAAAGAGTAATAGGATGTTTTTATGAATGTCATCTTATCAGCACAGCTGCTACCCAGCCCATCAAATGCCCCAGCTCTCTCCAGTGTGTCACTGGAGATGTGCACAAGCATCTTGCAGTGACTCGCTTACAGATCAGAGTCCCAGGCACACCACAGAGAAAGCACCTGCTTTGTGAGCTGGTCCCAGTAAAAGTTGTGAAGTTTCTATAGCAAGCCACAATAAGCAGAACACGTGTATTTTCTGCAAACTGTGTAAGAGTTCAGTAAAACTGAACTGCTGTCATATTTCCTAAGAAGTGACAGCTGATAGAGATGCAGGATCTGCAAATATCGGTGTGTCAGTATTTGCCAAGCTTTTGCTGTTTTTCCTGTGCAGAATTACATTCGGATTAAGACTTTGACGCTTGTGGTGTCTGCCACCCTGGACAGCAATTTAATAAGACATCAGAAGTGATCAGTAACACAGCTATACCTTTTTTTTTTTAATAACTACTAACTATGACATGGAAGAACCAAAGATGGTTCACAAGTGCAGCACTGGAACAATTATGCTTTCCAACACACATACAGAGGGAAGGGGGTTGCTTTTTCTTCCTCCAGCTCCTCCAGAGCTGTAAAATGAAGAAGGTACTTTCTCCTCCTAAAGAGACACTCTTGTTCGGTTGCTCACAGAGTTTGATTCTATTTGCCAGTATTACAATCTCCTTTAAAACATTCTCTTTTCAGGCTCTGATAAACGTATGGCTCCTTGCACTCTCCAGTAAGAAAAAAACATTTAATTTTATCTGTAATACATAACCCCAGCATCCTCATACTACAGTGCAGGACCTGAGAAAGTTACTTGGACTTTTGGAGAACTAATAAAAACTGACTGTGGCAGTGCCTTGAAAAGTGACCGTCAAAACAGACTGTATAGTACAACATGTGCTTTGAACAAGAGTTTTTAAAAGTACTTGATTTTTAAAAGTACAAAAAACATTCCTTTCTTCATAAGTGTTTTAATTATCACTTGTGTGCAATATTCTCATTGTACCTTCTGTACTTCAAGCAAGTATCCACTAAACAAGTTTTTTAAAAAAAAACAAAACGGCAGGAAAGCTAATTAGAAATATTTAGTAGAAAAAATAAATCAAAAAGAATGCAAGGTATTACTGCAAAACTACTGTAAAATACAGTTTTCATCAATATCGAATTTAAATATCACATACCAAAGTTTCCAACATGGAACACCAGCACCTAATCTCTGACAGTCCATCCCCACCCCCTTTGTTTCTTTCTTTCTCTATTTTTTTTTAAATTTAAAAAGCAATAAAAGAGTACAGTCATCTCAGCAAAGCAGCCAATAACAATGCCACTGGTCTTACCCCAAAGTTCTAAATGCTGACTGGTCCAAATGAACTGGTTTTCTGTCTCGGTTAAAATCAAGTTGCGGTCTCCAAGGCCTGCCATCATTGTTGTTTTTTTCCCAGTCTCCTGGCTTCAGAACTGGAGCAGGTTTCCTTAATATTAAAAATAGTTCTGTAAATACTCAGATTAATAAACAAACATTTGAATTATTTGAAAACTGACAACTGATACTTACTTTGCACCAGGTAACACTATAGCCTTGAAAACAAAGTCGTCAGCAAATTGTGGATCTTTGAAAGAGATACTAGAAGAAAGTATTTGAGAATTAGGTTTACTTAATAATTAACAGAAGCAAGGTGAAAAAGTAATTGCTGCTTTATTAACAGTGATGTGCACAACAGAAAACATGAGATTCAAGAACCCACGACTTAAACTGCAAAGTGCATTTCTTGCACATGGATACACTGACTATATTGGATTTGGATGTCTCGATTACTTTCCACAGGGTGACCTTTTTCCTCCCCTGTATCAACAGCTACTCCAAAAGAAAGTTTAATGTCTAGAAAACATAGTCCTACGTACGGTAATGAAAGTATCTTCTGCAGACCCTTGAGTACAAATCCTCTAGTCAAAGCACTGATTGTACTTGATTAAGTTCAAAGGCTGCCACAGTATAGACAGGAAGGATATTAGCTTGCTATGCGGGCCAGTCAAAAGCGTACAAAACTGAAGAAGTGGGATTTCCTGGGCCAGGGAGTTTTTAATCCCGAAAGGCAGCTTTGCAGTTGCACGCAGCTCCTGTGCAGGGATATACACCTATTTTCAGTGACATCTTGCAGACCCTGCATTTTGAGCTGCCTAGCATTAGACAAACTAAATACTAACAGAGCAAAAAGTGGCTGAAAGCTTAATTTCTGCTGGTGCTATGCATTACATAGCAGTTTAGAGTTGCTCTAGGAAAATTCATCCATACTCCTAGCAATTGCCATCTCCTGGTGTAAGTATACAGGTCTCAAGGTAGGTCCCACCAGGGACATGTTTGAAGTACATGGCACCAACCTGCTTCCTGTTCTCTCACTACCTACCATCTGATGTTAAAAAATGCTTGGGATGCCAAGAAAGATAAAAGCAAACAGTGAAGCAGAATAATCTCACTCTTGCAGCTGAAATACATCTGTTTTTCAACATAGGGAATGAATAAGAGTCGAAGGAAAGAGAATAATGGTCCTTTGGAAAATTCAGCCAGCCAAAGTCACAAGAACTGAAGAGCAGAACCATGACTGCTCATACCATCTCAAAAGACAGGATGAAAAATCCTTGCAATAGAGAAATGGACAGAAGCATAAAACAATTCAAGCCTCCTGACAGTGGCAGATGGAAAGCCAAAAACTGCCTTTAACACATCACTCAAAGTAACTAAATCCCCATTCCAGAACATCCTTTCTACACTATCCTGACAAGCCACAACTTAGTATTTCTTACTGCCCGTAGATAGCTGTTCTAGTTGAACCAAGTTATGCCTCCTTGGAGGAAAAAATTATGCAGACAGATCACAAGTGATTTTCAGTGTCTCAAGTATCTTACGTGGCTCAAGAAGTGAAAGGCTATAGGCTCAAGCATTACATACCTATTATATGGTGCCAAATTAAGTGAGAATGACACACAACACACTAGATCTACAGAAATTTGCTGTCAAGTGCAAGTGCAATTAAAATCTTCTGTGACCACAAGATTTACTCTTGGAAACTACGTAGTTTTTATTCATTATGAAGTTTCTTATTATTCTCCCAAACATCACATTCAGGCAAAGTTCGTATTACTCCTTTACTCCTTAAAGATACAAAGCTCATACTCTCAGGCATCCTCTGGGAATTGCTAGGAATAAAAATGGGTAAAAATCCAAGAGGCAAAAAATCAGGAGTTGGAGGGCTTTCAATTAATACTCAATTCTGTCTCGGAGACTTGCTCTCATGAATGTTTCGTTTTCCTTAATTTAGAAGTCTTGATACACACTATGAAGATGTGTAGGTGTTGCTCTTTGCTTGCCAAAGACCCAGAAGTCCCAACAGAGAGCGAACAGAAAAGCAACAGCAGGAAAGATGAAGTATTTCTGAAGTTTGATGCACTGAGAAATTACTATTTTGGACATCCCTGCAAGGCACGCCACTACGTACACTCCACTTAACCACCCTAACCCAAGCCCGCTGTGTTACAACATAGTATCTTGGATTCAATTCTCTCTGAAAACCAGAAACATTTAAAGTAAAAGCTTCAATTTTATTAAGGGATGGATTCTGTTGCAAATTCAACAACTCAAAACACCAGAATAAAATGAGTTTTGCTTGCTGTATTTTGTTCACTGTTACATTAAAGCCCACAGTTTACTTACCTGACCGCAGAATTTTGTGTAAGATCACGCAGCATTGGAACAGGAGACTCCACTGTCCTGGTAAAAAGAAAAACCCTCTGTCAAAATGCCAGGTAACGTATTTCTCACCATTTGCTCCACTTTCTCTGTTGCTACCACTCCTGTTCCTCTGTCAACTAGGCCTGCGACACATAAACAGGATTTCAAAATTAACTTGCCTTTCCCTGAAATCAAACACTTCTATAAGCAATGGAATTACTGAATCCTTATTTCTTAGTGTCATTACTTTTGCAGCTGATCCATGTGGATTCTCTAGTGTCTAACAGTGGGTTCACACACTTCCCACTACCCAGCAGCCTGTTTACAAACCTTAGTACTATTCTCCACCTTGGAAACCTCCCTGTACTGCTAGGGTTTGATTAAAACAAGCCAACATGTTCTAAGAGGGCAAGAAAAGATCAGAGATGCACAACACACACACAGACACCATGAAGACATAAACCTGCTTCACTAGGAAGAAAAAGGCTCTGAAGTAAAAAAAAAAAAAATTAAATAAATTTAGCAGCTGTTTTATACAGCGCTTAAATAGTCTCCTTCCTAACTGAGAATAGTTTAATAGGCTGACATGCAGTTGCATCTTAACCGTTTCCTTCTTTCCTCCAGAAAACTTTACCTTTCAATTCAAGCACACAAACACCACGCTCAAGAAAAATACTCTTATCTACCCGAAACTAGGTTGGTTTCTTCACCTTACTGCGCACAACTGTCACAGACCTATGTTACACACAGAGGTCACAAACTGTACGCATGCCAGCTGAATTTGATCCAGATCTTTTTTAGCAAAGCAAGACATATTTTGAAGTGGTAATATAAATGCCTACTCATCATCACAGAACTCCTAGCAAACTACTTCTCTAGGTAAAAAAATACCCCTTTCTCATGCCCTACCGTGGGAAGACAATGCCAGAAGTTTTCTTTTTCCTGCATTGCTATTCCTTTCAAGAACAGCTCTGACTTGCTCATATTCTTCACAAGCCATGACAAGAATAGAGAAATGTATATTAGCGAGTGTGACCTAGGATACATCATCTGTCCAACAAAATTGGAGTGTTTGTGCATTTAATGTAAATGAGTTACCGAACACCTGCTTATGCCTCTAAGCAAAGTCAGATAAAAGAATGCATATCCTACAATGTGAAGATTACACTGATAATTTCTCAAACTAAATGCATTATCTAGAAAACAAAAAATATTAGCATTTTTTGTATGTGTAGCTGGTAACAGTTCTGAATTTAGTGCTATAGTCTAGATGGAAAATGGTAAAACTACCTAATATATCTCTATCTGAATTTTTCTTCAATGAAATTAAGATTAGCATAGAAAAAGCAGAGTTGTTGGATTTTTTTTTTGTAAACAGCATGCACTATTGGAAGTTATATCAAACTGCGTTAATTTAACATTGATACAAAAGCAGAGAGGCCAAACCAACATGACCTTACTGAATAAGGCCACTGATCACTACTACTTTTATTATATAGGCCCTGTTTACCTATTAAAGTTCAAACATTGCTAAATACATAAAAATCAGTCTTCCATAGATGCAATGACCAACAACAACAAAAAAATCATCAGCAATTAAACACACACATTAGAGCGCTTTAAAGATTTCTGATGCCTAGTTCTGAAGTAAAAAAAAAATAAATGAGGATCATAGAACGAAAGTTTTACTTGCTTGGTTTTTTACATATGCTGATAACAACACATGCCTACTATGAAACCTAGCAGAAAGCACGTTTAGCCTCAGAACTAAATGCATTGTCTTGTCAGGAGTTTTAGGTTTCTCATTGTGGGCACATATATACTCTTACTTAAATGCAGACATAACTGAAGGAAATTTCCTTTAGCATCAAAGAACCCATACCAAAAGCCACACTCACTGATCTGGAAGAACGGCATTTTCATTCAGTGTAAGCTTTCCCTGGATTCCATGGCACAGCTCTGGGGGTATATCCACTGGCTATGGAAAAAATAATTTTTCAGCTGAAGCACTTTATTAGACCTCCACCTTCACCATTTACACAATCCCTTAAGAACAACTACAACCTACCTCTGTATTTTTGGTCTTGTACTGTTCTACAATGAAGTCACAAAGTGGGTGGTGTTTTCCAACAAAGAGAACATCACCACCAAGGCTATTTCTTCTGCCTAGAAAAGATGAAGAGAATGGGATAAGAGTTCAGAGCGAAGAGGGAAGGAAGGAATATAGCAGACAAGCACACTGTCCTGTTGACATCTCCACAAAAGGAAAGTCTCACTGTGATTTAGGAGTAAGCTTTGAACATTCCTTGAGAGTGTTGGAAAGACAGTGTCTCTGCTCAGAACAGGATGTCTGTGGTCACAAGGGTAGTTGGCAGACATACAGTTGTAAAACAACGGGAATTTTGTGTTCAATGGGAGGAATGTTGAATTTAGAACAGAGTAACGTTGAAGATACAGACAGGCTGGGTGAAAAAAACCACCAAACCAAAACCACCAAAAAAACAGAGGACACTCACACAGTTTATCTACAAGAAGCAGCTATTATTTCTGTACAATGGAGAAAGTAACATGTACATTTGTCTATATAAGCTGAACACGAAGCTCCAGGTCTCATAATTGGACACAGCCAGCCTACTGGTCAGAACATCTATGAAGTTTTAGGATCAACTCTAACCTTGGAAAGAGTTTATTCTTTTGATTGCAACATATTCATCTAACAAGTACTTTGACAGTGGATACTGGTAGAAGCTTTTCATAGGATTAAGCTGCCATCTAATTTTCAAGTTAAGTCTTATGCAGGTCTACTTGAGTAAAAGAAAAGTAAATGAAAGCTACAAAAACAAACCCACTGAGGAGCATTCTAATTACAAGCACCATCCATGAAGAAGAGGCTACAGCCTGCCACAATTTAATCCAACTAAGTATCTATTATACCTTGCTCATTCAGGGTGAAACATGGTAGTAATAAGAGGTTGTAACAAAATTTTCACAATTCTTACTTTCTTCAGGAGTGAGGTCAGGGTAGACTTCTTCCAGGGCAGCTCTAAGGCGTCGCTCATCAACAAATGGCAATAACGCAACACCTAGTAAAATGAAAACATTGTTTTTCGACACTTGTTGGTGAAAAACAAACAAACAAAAGACACTACCACAGAAAGCTCCAATAGATTCTTTACCCAAGAAACAACTGTTGCATCAGTCCCAGAAAAGAAAACCCTACATTTTCAGAGGTTGTGACCCTGTAGGTTGTGTAGAGTTCAGTAGTAGGGTAGGTTGAAAAGGGAAGTTTATCTCAAGCACCCCTCCATCCTCCTCCTCCTCTGTCCTGGCTAGGCACTTGGAAGCAGTAACCTCTACCCACACCTGCCTCTTATTTAGGAACAAGCTGAGCTCAAGAAGACAGTCATCATTTGTCTCATTTGCTACAGATACTCCCCTGACAGAACCCAATGCTACTTTATTCAAATTAATTTATTAAGAGGCAACAATGGAAGAAATCACTCCAAGTTCAGCAATGAGGCGATATAGATATTATCCATTAAGGACTATTCATGCCAGCTATTAATTTTACTCTGATATAACACGGAGGCTCCTCTCAGGATCAAAATCCCTCACTAAGCAGCACACCTTAGAGCCCACTCAATCACACTGGATGCAGCCAGAAAATAGCCTTCCCCAGTATGCTCCAGTGTGTTTTCTTCTATTATAAAATCGAAAAAAACACTAAGAAGTTTACTATGAAAATTCCTCATAGAAGATTTACTTCTGTCACCCTTAATATCTGTTGGAATCTGGAGTAATTATTTTAGTTTTTATTTTATTTCCTTTACAACAGACACTAGAGCTTTTCCTGACCAAGATAACAGCAGAGGCTTTCTACCAAACTGATGTTCACAGTTTCATGTTTGTGCCTGTACCAGTTCTACCAGCGGACAGATCTCAGACACGTTTGTCACTGCTCTATGGTACAACATTCACAGAGACCTTGGACTTCCACAGACTTAGATTCCCAATCTAAAACTTGGTCTGCCTGAAACACTTTTGCTTCAGAAGCTAGATCTTTATATGGCTTTATTAAAACAAATACTACTGTCCTAGAGCCGAAGGAAAGGGGACAACCTAAAACTTTACCTGAAGTGTAATCACTTCAGAAGCTCGTACGTTCTCCTAACAAAGCCAGTTTGGAACAAGCCATAAATAAAGTGTTAAATATGTCAGAAGTTTAACTGAATCAGAATCGTATTTAGCCCACCACAAAATAATGAGCAGCAGAGCTGTACAGCCTGCTGTTGCCAACCTCACCAAACAAATCTGCACTGTCTTCGCTTATGAAGTATGAGGATAATCTTCACGCAGACTGACTAATGCTTTATCAAAGACAGCACCAGACCTCAGCCATGTTCAAATTTCAGCTGGAACATAACTACTTGCGAAGGGAATCAGTGATAAGCCTACGCTGGAAAACAAACAATTTATTTTCACCTTCACAACACACTGGTGGCATGACAACAAAACAGGAAGCGTTCATAATGTAGGAGATTGCAAAAAGGATCAATGCTGAGCTTTCAGAAGCATAATCACATCTCCAAAAGGAAGCTCTTCTAACATTTCAATCAAGAGGACAAGGTATACTAGATGCTTTTTAACCATGATAGTCTGTACTTCCAGCTTGGAAAATATTTCTTGTTTCACAACTGCCTCTTAAGCATGAGGATTCCAGATGTCAATCCAGAACAAAAAGTTTATACTGCAATTAAGCATTAAATTAATCAAAAATAATGTTACAGGCTGCTGAAAGATGTGGGAGCTACTTAAAACATTACTGCTTTAGACTGTAAATTTGGTAAGTGGAGAAAATGACTAAAGAAAGTTGGTAGAATTACAACAAGGGTAAGAAAGGGCTTCAAGTTACAGAGGGAAAATCTGCTATGTAACGAATCTCGTAGCACCTAGGAATAGTCTCTCTAATTTTGCAACACTGTCCCAAGTAAGATACTCATGTGTCTAACTGTGGCTATTTCAAAACACAGGTGAGCTGCCTTGGAGGAAGAATCACAGAACTGTTGATGTCTGCAGCAAACTCTGGAGATCATCTCGTCCATCCCCTCTGGTCCAGCATGGCCATGGGCTGCTCAGGTTGCCCAGGACCATGTCCAGCTGGGTTTGGAATATGTCCAAGGATGGAGACTCCACAACCTCTCTGGGCAACCTGTTCCAGTGTCTGACCACACTCAAGAGTAAAAATGTGCTTTCTTATGCTCAGATGGAATTTTGTGTGTTTCATTTTGTGCTCAAATAATTATTTATACCTATAATTGAGATGTTACACTATTGGCTGAATAGCGTAACCAGCCACAAAATTCGGCAGACCTTTAAAATTAATATTCTCTAAAGAAAGAAGCAGCTGCCTTAAATACTGTAGCTCTTTTTTCATACCTTGTATGCATCCAAATATTTCTATATTCCCCAAAGCATTTTTTGCAAGATACTAATGAGTCACTGATTGAACAGAACAAGATCCATTAATTAAACACAAAGGAGACAAAAGACAATTACACAGTAAGGTTGATAAAAATAGAAAAATGATTAATCTAGTTCAGGACAAATTAACAAATCTAGAATGATTATTAGTAATTTCAGCAGTCATTGCCAATCCTAAACCGTAATTTATTCTTCATACTGATTTCTTCTCAAAAATATACCTGCTGCAAAATACCTCTCTCCCACACCAAGTAACACAAGTTACCTGTGTGACTTGGTGCGTCATTATCTCACTAAGATAATTGTCCATTTTCTTCCTATTTTTACATAGATTCTTAAGACTAAGATCAGTATACTATAGTTCAAAAAAAGAAAGCTGAAATTTTACCTTGCCAAGCATATTTCTTCCCATTTAAATCAATAGCAAAATCTTCAGGGTAGAAGTCAATTATGCTTGATTCCTGTATTTGAGGAAATAATAAAAAAAAAAATCATTGAAGTCAATTATGAAATTGATTCAGAATGCCATGTAGTACTGTACTTTGCAGAGGGTGAGCAAACACAAAGCTGAGGAGCATGCAAAGAACTTTGACTAATAGAAATATCTTTTATTAAATGCCATTTAAACATGAAGTGTGGTAGGGCGCTTCCATTACTTAGAGTATCAAAACAAGAAATTAAGCAGGACAGAATAATTCCTGATAACTGGGCTAATGTATCTGCTCCCCAATTAAGTTTTGCAAGGTTTCTGTAAGAAAGTAAATGACCTTACTAAAGTGTAAAACAGTCAGGAAATAATTTTTCTCACTGAAACATCCAAATTCAAAGAATCACTTTTAAGGATCTTTGAAGAATCTCTGCAACCTACCAAAAACATTCCCTCCTCCTCTCCTTTATTTTTCTGCCTGAAGTAAGAAGCAGCAAGTGATGCTTACACAACTGCAAGACAACATAATCTTACATAGAAGAATACAACAAGGATTCTTACCGGATCTGTCATGAGCTTCCTCCACGTTGGTGGCAGAAAATTTCCGCTTGCAGCTGGAAATACTCCCATAAGTTGTTCAAGAGGTTTAAACTGTTTAATTTAAAAACAAGCAGATGTAGGACACTTCTAATGAGCTGTTAAATCATAAATAAATAAATAAAGATGTCCTACCGGTTTTGAGCCTTTCTCAAAATCTGAAGGCATGTCTGCAATACCCTCAAAGTCAGAAGCAAACGGAGCATAGTGAAAAGGGTAATACCAGTTCCAGGATGCACAGCCCTAGGATAGAGAAATAAAATCAGATAAATCAGAAAAGTAAAAGAAAAAAAAAATAGAAAAAAAATCACGTAGCCCAGTCACTAAAGATGACAAAATTTAGCCCAGCATCAACCAGGAGAAAGAGGAGTCCCCATGATTAGAAAAGAAAGAGCTCTTGCCTCTAAAGGTACTCTGGACTTCAGGTTGGGACTTAAACTTTTCATAGCCAGACTAGAGCGAGTGAGTTCACGGGGCAGTGAATGGAGACCTCGGGCATTTCCTCGGCAGCACAGAACAGCAGATAGACTTCTATGCCAAAGTACTCTTGCTCTGTGCTAGGTTTGAGTCACTAAGGGAGACAGCCAAAAAGACAGGACCTAGCACCAGAACGACACAAAAAACCTTACAGCAGAATCTTAACCTTAGCTTCAGGACACTGTAACGTACCTCATGCTTTTCTCCTCCCCCTCAAGAAAAAACACACGAGCATGTGCACAAAGTCCAATAAAACCAAGCACAAAAATTTCTTGCAAAGACTAGGAAATCACAGTCTATCCATACAATTAACTGGGCCCTGGGGCTAAGCTGAGGAGCCTGTAACAACTGGACACATTTTCAACTTGTGTAGAGTTGCTACCACATCTCAAACAGGGAAAGGCACACAGATGACAGAGAAGGAATTTCCAAGTTCTCCGTAATTGTGTAAACGGCAGAATCATGCTGGTTGGAAAGCCATTACAGAGCTCTCAACAGGAACAGAAGTAGTATTTTTCTGGCAGCACACAGTTTGCACTACTGTTTTTCAATGTAAAATCCCACCGCTAACTTGGGAATATGGGGGACCAGAGAACCTTGATATCATACACTCTACAAGGTGTGAAAATGTGAACAATATTTGTTGCAGGTTGAAAAGTACTCTGGTTTTAACTGTTACTTTTCTGTTCAGTACCAACACTAATACACACTTTGAGTAACGTTTTGTTTTGCTGTTCCCCTCTTATTCTTCCATCTTGAACATTGGGAAATATAAAGTGCATTCACTTGAAAGAGGCAAAATAATCCTCAAAAAGGAAGAAATAAAGTAAACTCAAAACACATCAGAACACAATGCTCTCTGTAAAGGAAATGTGGCTCTAGAAGGTCTAAGTCAAGTTTTCACCTCCTCAGCTATTTTTCTTAGCAGTAGCACTTGAAACAAAAGCCTACTATTTTGACTTCCAATTCTGAGCAAGTAAATGTCAATGAGGCTCCTCCAGTGGTATTTTTGGTATAAAATTACAGAGACTATAATTATTTGATGCAATTCTTCAGAGGGTTTCAGTATGTTTCAAAAGCCAGGTGGATCGGTTTCTTTCTTTTCTTTTTTTTTTTTCCTCCTGTTTCCAAACAGATGTTCCTACTAGTGGAATATGCTCTGCATTATTAGCTTTTTACAAGAACAGAAAAGCACATAATGTATTCTGTCAGAAGTTTTATGGAAAATGAGCAGTAGTTATTGGAAGCAATTCTTATTACAGTAAAAAGAAAAAACAACCCAACAAACAAAAACCCTCAAGCAAACCTATTTTGAAATTTCCCCAGTCCAACAGCTTCCTAATCTATTTTCCATATGGGCAGAAGGTGATTTGACTGCTCCTCCATGCTGACACAGCAGACGGTCGATGTATAACAGGTTACAGTATCTTGCCTATACATAGTTCTGTCATGCAAGTACAAACAGCACTACACGCAAGCATTTCGTTGCTGCACTATTGTTAAGCTGCAATATAATTTTTACAAGGTTTAGAGAGAGACTTGCCTTCTTTTCAGGTAATCTGAATACAAAGCGAAACGGCAAAAAACAAAGCCCTAAACATTTGCGTACTATCATCAAGTTTTCCCTTGGAACATTTCGAAATCAGAAAATATTTTCTGTACAGTCACTTTTAGTTGAGGTGTTACTAGCACTCCTCAATTTTCTTGAGAGCACTATGGTCCTGCCTGAAGTCTGAAGTTGTTGTCAACCTCACCGATTTATTTTCTTTGCAACTGTAATCATCTATCACTTCTATATGCATCAGTCACTTCAGCCAGAACGTCTACAAACTCAGAAGGACAAGGAGTCACCTACATACATCTCAGTAACTAAATTGATTCTCCAAGTTAAACCAGTAAGTGTTGCATGGGGAGTTGCCCACATTGTTTTAAGTTTGGTATATGCCTGTCTTCCAACTCCTACACATTTAAAGCCACAAATCTCTCAATAGCGCACATGCAAATGCAACCCTGGTTTGAACAGCTATAAAAGTGCATGATGACGGTCATGGTCACTGATCACAAAGCAATGAACTCACCCCCCATGCAGGTTTCTCTGAATAAAACATACTTAACTTTACAATCTTCAAATGAGGATAAATATTTTGGTCACCTTGTAAATATTATCTCAGTTTTGCCATATACTCTCTTCCTCTAAGCCCTTCAGTTTCCCAGAAAATCCAGACTGCCCTTTGCAGTGGTTTTATACTACTGCATCACCGGAGGTCACACTGGCAGCTCTCCAGCAAGTTGACACCTACAGCTAATCTGAAGATTCATTTACACACTTTGGAGACATATGGGCACATATATTGTTCTAGGAATATATCTTGCCATGGTTAACAGAAACACGGCTTGCTTTCAGCAGACCTTAACTGTGTGCAGGATCACGGGAATTTCCATCTACAAAGGTGCCCAGGTGAGATTTGTCCTTTGCAAAAGACGCTCCTCAAGGATGTGGAGAGCTCGGTTCTCCCTGCAGATCAACTGCAACAGGCTTGCAAACCTTAAACTCTTATGATTTTCATCCACCATAACATGCAAGTCGGAGCCCAAACTCAACTAATTAATACAGTGGAAGGGAACACACTCCCTTTTTGTTCCAAGGAGGAAGAAGGGGAAAAAAAACCCCACAAACAAAAAAACACACTAAACCAAACTTTAAGACTGCATAGTTTTTTGCAGACATGTGAGGTATTTGCCCTGCCTGTGCTCCAAGCTGGACAAGTGGGAGCCACCTATGGAAAATGTGCAGTTTTATCAATATGGCACTGCGTTCAAGCTACAAAGCCCTGCTGAGACAGATAAAACTTCATTGGCTCCAGCACATTCTGTTCCCAGGTCACACACAAAATGCAACTTACTTTGTCTTCAGGGCACGAAGCTAGTTATTAACCATCGGTACAACAAACCCCAATATGTCTAACTAATCTCTTGCCAATCTGACATCTCAATTATCAAAAGATTTAAATCAGATACAGATTACTTCAATCACAATACACTTCATAGAGCATCATTACAATCTATGGAGGAGACTGACAACTCTGCTCCTTTCAAATTCTTACTAGCATTTCACAGGCTTTGTCCTTTGTTCACTCATTTAGCCATCTGCAATTTCACTATGCATGGCTATGTATTGCAAAGGGAAAACATGCATCAGTCCTTAATAAACTAACAAGCGCCGTTACTGTATGTCAGAAACAAAAACCACATTCAAATCTTGAGTGTCCAATAGAATGAGTGCCCACTTATTTTATATCTTCAAAAAAAATGAAAAAGTACTGCTTTCCAAAAACAAGCAATGGATAATAATTATTTCCTGAAAAGAAACAGGATGCAGACACAAAACAAAACTAAACTTTCAGAGAATAAATTTTTAAGTACCTGATAATAATATCTGAGAACCCAGCAAAGCCCTTCCACATAGGACTGTACAACTTTACGACGGAATTTCTCATCAGATGCATCAACATCAAATTTGTTTTTATAGTAGCGCTGTTTCCAACCAGTTTCCCATAACCTGCACAACAAAAACAAACAATACATGTCAATATATGCACATTTTCATATCTGAATTAAAATATAAGCCACAGTCACTTGCTACTTTAATTCCTGTTTTTAATACAATTTAAATGAAAGCATAAAACCTGATACTCAACAGCAAGAGAATAAAATTTAATAGTTAGCATCAAGGAAAATCCAGATGAAATTCTGAAGCTACCATCCTGATAAACACGTCTTGAAAAGTACTTGTTAGGAGCAGAGCAGATTTTCAAACATGTGCATGCTGTTGTCAGGATTTTTCAGAACAATATTGCTCCTAGTTAGCAATTTAAACTTTCTTATCACGAATTTACCACCAAAACTGCCATCTGAACTTTGTTCTTTAACTCTTCCAGCCACTAGAAAGAGAACAAACTCTTCCCCTTGCTTATTTTGTTTAATCTACCCTAGGCCAAAATCTTTATCTTACTGTAATATCTTCTCACATCAAGTTCACTCCTCTATTCTTAATGCCCCTCTCAAGCAGAAAAGTGATACAGTTTCCCTGCTACTCAAAATAAAAAGTAATCAAATAAATAATAAGCAGCAGCTTGATTTCTATATTCTATTGCTGTTCAGCCAAGCTACGATTACCAGCAGAATTATCCGCAACTCAAGTTAGACAAGTTCCCTTTTACACAGGGATTTTCGATCATTCATGCCAAGAGATGGATACTGGAGTCAAAAGAGCAATCTCGGACCCCATTTATCCTTACTTCGCACAGCTCCCCCTTATGTCTGTCTACAGATGGGGCAGGGGAAAACAACCATTTGCTCATCTTTGCCATACAAGCATCTGAATCCCTCAGCTCCACTGTATGACGTTAGGAAAAGAAAGTTAATAACATGCTATATTGTGCCACATTTCAAGCAAGAATATTCTGTGAAGGTTAACAGTAAACACAGATCATAGGCTCCTCGAAAAACTGAAAAGGCAGGGGGAAATCCAGCTGTGGTGGGTACGGGCAGCGAGAGGAATCACTGCCTACAGACTCCAAAGCTTTTCTTCTTTGGACGATTCATCCACTCACTGTATCTGCTGTGTTCCCCATCATTCAATAGGTGACATGTCAATTTTGAGAGAACAGTTGCGCCACAAGCAAGGAGCTGTTAATACACACATAAAACTTCCAAGTTGTTAGTCTGAACAGATATGACATAATCTTGAGGGAAATGCCAGTTCAGTTCAGAGACTGCCATCTAAAAAGGTAGTTTAAGGAATGGAAAGATTAAGCTCTACTTAACATTTGGTTCAATCATGATATCATGTTTCAGAACTGGCCTCCCTCACAAAACTATCTGGGTTCTTTTTTGGGTTTTTTTGGTTTGTTTTGTTGGTTTTGGTTTGGTGTGGGTTTTTTTTGGTTTTGTTTTTTTTTTTTTTTCCCTCCTAATAATTTAAACCTATTATTCACCACAGTGCACACATTTTACACACACACACCTCAAAGTTCACATGGATTTTGGTATTCAAGCAAGCTAAAGCAAATTACAAATCTGATTTGAAAACTGGTTAAATCAGATAATCCCTTAATAATTTTTTTTTTTTTAACAGAATTTTATTCTTAACAATTCAAAACTTGGCATTGATTATCACATCTGAAAACCATCATGCAAGATCCCTTTCCACAAAGGCTGTGACCACTTTAAATTACATACAGAATCTGAAGCATACAAGTAACCTGCGAGGTCAAGTCAAACTTACACTTGCTAGAATCTCACAGAGCAATAAATATAGCGTATGAAGCCTTTAAGAGAGAGCAAAGATCAATTTATGCTTTTTTACATGAATGCATATCCTTTTAGTTTTGCAAAAGGATCTTCCCTTGCTTCTGTGTCAAGTTAGTTGCCTACTACAGGGGTACTTTTAAAAATCTGACCTGAGCTAGTTCAAAGACGATTCAAGCTGATGAGGAGGCAGAGAAACCAAGAGATGTTTTCAAGGCTTTAAGAAAGCCAGGTGAGCAAGGACAGAGCTGCTTGCGCTTAAGTCCTGAAGGACAGAGTCAAGAACATCTGCAGTCTATAAGCATCTGACCCTAGGATCTCACTGGCAGCTAGACACTTGCCTAAATTTCAAAAATCTTTTCTGTAAGATAACAAAATCCAATCTTCTAGATGGCTAGAACTATTTGTTCTAGTTTTAAAGTCATTCTACATACAAAATATACTTTTGCAAACAACTTTGGTGCATCTAGTACATTTACACAGTTGTTTTTACTTAACAATGAGAAATACAAAATTATTCTTCACTCAGAAAGGATCTGAATAAATATTCCAAGCTACAAAAGAGCTTAAATAACTGCAGACGCATGTAGCATACCCTTTTGCTTGACAATACCAACCCTGTCAAAACTATTGCTACTTGTAAATCACCATGGTTCATTCACACTAGGTGCTATAAAACTCTTAAAGCTTCTTTTGGAACCTCTGCCAAAATTCAAATGGAAAGCAACATTAAAATTTATCCTGATTTTAGATAAAAATTCTGCTTGCTTGATTAAAAAAAATATCAATCCATTCAGATCTGCACATATTGGAAAGAAAATAAGAATGAGAGCTAGAATATTGGAAGATCTGATGGGCTAGACGTCACAAGTGTCACAATAACAGTGCTGGACACTAGTGAGCAGTACTTCACAATGAAGTAATCCTTACTGTTTTCCCATGCCTACCTTAGTCCCTGGACTCTACAGAAAACAAAAACCTACTGGTTGCATTTATCGAGGCAGAATCTTTAAAAAAAAAAATTGTAAGGGCCTTCATCCTCGACTTAAAGGGCAATAATTTGATTTAAACCTTTGATAAATGCAGACTCACTGGTAATTCACTGTCAGTTAATTCTCATGAAATTCCTACCCCTTAATCATCTAGGGATCAGCCATCCTAAGACATTTAAAGGACTCATCATAGACAAAACAAGGCCTGCTACAAATCAAAGATGGAGGAAAACATATTGTGATAGTCAAGATAAATAATGCTGCACACGTGAACATAACTGAATTTTACGGGTTAAACAGCTCAAAAATTCAACTGCAAAACAGTAGCGTTCAGCTCACATAATCAAAGCTGAACAGTGAATGCCTAGCCAATCTAGTGCTTGGTCTCAAAGGGAGTAGTGGCTTGGAGGATGAAAACCTGCACGCATACTAATCTAGATACTTAGATTTAACAGCTATAGCTTACACATCTCACTGGAATTTACTGAATATTCTAACCCTCCACATTAATTACTGGTGGATAAAAAGATCATAGAAAAGCATCTGAAGGCACTGCTGCTCTAAGCTAAATGGCATTAATTAGACTGCATCTATTTCAGCAATTTGCTAACAAAGTGCTACAAAAAATGGCTTCACCTGATATTATCCTCTGGCTCAGGTTCACTGTCACTATCTTCAGCTTTTCGCTTAATTCCTCCTGCCAGGGATGGGCTGCCATCAGAAGTGAGGCTGGTGTTTGGAGATGATGAAGTTGTCTAGGGTCAGAATTATTACAGATAAATAGAGGAGGCGGGGGGGAAGGAATTTATTAGGCATTTTAAATTCAAGTTAATTTTAACAGCTTTGTGATAATCACATGCATTATTTTTAGTTCCCCAAAAACTCAAGGCAAAAGCTACACAACCCTTAAACTATTAAATCAAGTAGCAACAGAAAAGAAAAACACTTCTTTTAATACAAAGGCAGGCATTGATACACACAGGCAACGTGTTCACTGTATTTAAGAAAGAACAAGATGCAATAAACAAGACAGTATAAATTGATAAAACAGGCCATTTTTGATATATTCCAATTTTGGAATACAACTGTTTCCTCTAGTCCTACAGCTTATGTTACAACTTCATCTTACAGCAACGGTGAAAAATCCATATGTAGACTACTGTAAAAATGCTGCTTGTTAATTCAGAACTGGAGAAATACTCTGTTTCTTCACAACTGATCTTTTAAACTCCTTTCAAATTTACCTATTTTAATATTGCAGAGTCTAAAAGAAACTTCTCCCCTTCCATAAAGGAATTGATTTGCTTAACCCATGTGCAAAAGTTTCAAGATTAAAAGGGAAGAACAGCAGAAATTATACTTTGAAAAAGCATATTGCATTTATTTAGACTAAAGAGACAGAACACACATCTTTATGATGAAACGGACCTTTAATTTGTTCACTGTTTGGATGAAGACTTATGCCCAGAAAGAAAACGTGTCATAATTGTTATTTAAAGTTAACCATCAAGACTTCTAACAGAGCATTCAACTTATTTCCAGTTTTCCCTCACTTTCTAATACCTTTCCAAAAACTTCATCTAAATTTCTCCTCTTGTCAGTGAATAGCAATGCTTTGGAGAGTAAAAGCAGCTGACAAACACGTAGCTATGCAAATCACAGATTTCCAAAATACAGATATCTATGTCTCTGTGTGTATACAAATTCCAAAAAGAACATTAAAAGACCTCCAGCTCAGGTATTCAGTTTGTGTCTCTCACAAACGTACTGAGGAAGTTCCTGAATCTGACTCCACAAGTGCCAAACAAGTTTGGGGGGAAAAGTAACTGTATTTGCCTTGGATGCATTCACCTCATACTTGCCCTCCAAGAACTATTTAACAAGCAGTATCATACCAAACATTAAAATAAAGAACATAATTTTATTCAAGTAGTCTCACAAAAATTGGTTATTAAAAGCCACTTCCTTGAAAAATAGGTTTTTGGTGTCTGCTTTTCAAGAAAGCTTGATGGGGTAGAGAAAAAGGTGTCCAGAGTAACACAGGATGTGATTATTTCCCCTTCTATGTGTAAATACCTTTGAACATCTACTTACAGAATTTTGTCTGTCATGCATTCTCATCTCAAAGGCAGCTTGTCTAGGGTTACTGATTGCCTGAGGACTAGATCGATTTCCCAGAGCTTGAGGGGAAAATTGTCCACCAGGAATAAAAGAAGGCTGATCCCTCTAAAAGATAAATAGATACAAGTACACTGAAAAAGCTGTGTAATCTCCACAGCAGCGTAATGATGCTCTCTCACAATTGTCAGATTAACATGTTACATAAAGCAAGCATAACTTACACAGTTCCGCTTAAATTAGTTATGTTTAACAATCTCAACCAGACATAAGATGACACTTACAAGCGAGACCCTTATATTCCTATAATTTATTAAGCTCTTTAAACAAACCAACTAACCCACCTTGCATTTTATGCCCATGTTCTTTCTATGTGGGCTGCAAGGCAGTTTTTTAGGGAAGTGAGACTTCATCTAACTTACTGGGAAGAACGTATTCTCTGTAAGCAAAGCAAATAACCTCTTCCACTCTAACAGCAGTAGTCAGAAAATACGCAATTTAAAAAATAAATACAAGATCTAGATAGTACACCGAGTGGAGATATTGTACGCCCTGAAAGTTTTGGAAGCTACACTTACCAAATGTCCTAACCAAGAACAAAGCTGTGTTGAAATGAACATACAAGAGCCCATTTTTAAAATACCAGAGCATTTTGTGAATAGAAGAAAACTCATCATCATCCCAATAACATAATTTTAAAGAATTCGGCTCACATGGGTCAGAAAGGGCAAACACGTTCCCACAACAGCTAATGCTTCTCTGTTACATTTGAGAGAGATTTGGCAACCCCAACTTGCTTGCAGGCAGGGTGTGAGATAACTATAGTTTGGGGTAAGCCTGCCCTGCTTTTTTAGAAACATGCCTCTAGTCAAGCAAATCCATTTAATGCAAACTGGTATACGTATTGAAATCTAAACTCTTATGCTAAACTCCATTGCCCTCAGCAATAATACAATTGCTGAGAAGACTTGTGTCAACGTTTGGACAAACAATTCCTGTACAGTCATCACGCTGAAGTATCACTAAATAATCATGAAAGCATAGATTTGTGTAGATTTGAAGGACACAACACACATCATCCAGCGCATTCAACACTCTCTCTCCTTTCCCTTTTAAGAAACCTTTAATATGCAATTCCTTCTTTCAAAGCTCCCATCTACAATGAAAAAAATTCCCTAAAATAGTTTACACACAGGTCAGAAAATACCATAATTACAACTGCAGTTTCAACCAACATATCTGCTGAAAGCTACAGTATACATTTTAATTCTTGCTAGTTTTTGCACTGTGAAAGGAATTTATTTACCTTCAGTCTTTTTCGTTTTTCTTTTTGCCGTCTTTTAAAGTTATCCTAAATAGAGAATAAAGAGAAATAAAGTCAGTCAAGCATTCAGATTTCTTGGAAAAATATTTCATTATAACCCTCTACTGACCAGAAAGCCGTAAAGTTTTTACGTAATGTTCTCAATCAGACACAGGTTGATTCTTCTGTCTCTAAATCCAACGGAAATGGGATAGAATTTTCTACTCTACCCTAAAAACCTATGGGGAAAAAAGTAGCCGTGTATTCAAAGCCCCACAATTTCGGTAATGCCTTGTATCATCTACTAAATTTAGCTACATCCCTACTTCACGGTGACAGCAGTGTCAAAGGACACAAGCTCCTTGCCTGCACTGGAACAGTTGCCAAAAGGAAGGAGAGACATTAAAGTTCTAGAAACAGGAAAAGAAAAGGCTCAAGGAAAGGTATTTCTTATTCTTGGGCCATGGAAACTGAAAACATGACCATCAAATTGGCTTTTCCACTTCAAGAGAGGTGCAGGCTGGGGCAATTATAAACAAAATGTTTTGCCAGCACTGGCACAGTATTCTTTGCTCTTTCATTCACAAGGTGTTTTATCCCCTGTACTTAATGAACAAAATGGAATATGTCTGCAAAAAATTGCACAAACTGCAGAGACAGATCAAAACCAACAATTTACAGACACATTTCAAATGGCAGGAGATACTGCAAGGCAAGAATGCCCTTGGAATTCAAATTTACTATGTCACCCCTGTTCATGGCTTGCACTTCCACAGATTACAGCAGATTACAAAACAATTCCTTCTTCAGTTTTCATAGCAGCTATTCAAAAAGATGCAGGCAGTAACAGAACTCACATACAGTTTTCATTTTGCTGTTAGTTGGGATAACAATCAGAAAAACAGGCCTTGCAGTCCAGGAAAAGAAAATCAACTGGAAGCATGCAATTCTTTTGTGAGTATGGAGGAATTCACTACAGTTTATAACAAAAAAAAAAAAAGAAGTTTCTTTTTTCTTTTTTTTTTTTTTTTTTCAAGCAGTGTCACAGTCTAACACTAACACATGTGATTAAAACCAAACTCCAAGAATGTAACAAAAAACCCCCCACAACTTACATCGTCATCTTTTCTCTTTTTGAAAATACTATCTTCAACTTCTCCAACAGCTAACATGATCATCTGGACCCGCTGTAGGTTGACAAAACCACTTTCTGTGAGGTACCCCTGCAAATTAGAAAAGAATATAGTTGAAAAACAAGCTTATTTTTGTAGCAACCACCCAGATACTTTTTACAGAAAAAGAAAAAAAAAAGTTTACCCCAGTTTTGTGCACCACATTTTTATATATGTTAACCAAGCGATCAATTGCTCCCTCCCTAAAAACAAACAAACAAAAGTATGAGATTCTTATCGTTTAAAACCAGGTAAGTATACCTGCAGGAAAATAAAACATATATACTCATCTACCTGATCTCCAAAGATGGCAGATGAGGAAGAAAGTCATTTCCCACAAAGAAGCACATAAAGACCCAGTCATCAACGCTTCTTTCAAAATCAAAAGTGAAAGGCAAACTGGCCATAGTGAGTTCTCTTTCCAAGTACTGCAACACACACAAAAGGACATTAGAAAATACTGTGTACGGAGTTTAAAAATATTACTTATATAAAGCATATATAGTAACTCCTTCAACATACCTCTCGCAAAACGCATAATCGGATGAAGATAAATTCTTGTTCAGCCATAGGAAGACTGTCTGCAAACTGATCATGCTAAAATAAAAGGAAAGAGTTGCGTTACGTTGAAGCTCACCTTAAAGCTTCTCCAGCTCAACTTTAAAGGCTTACTTTGAGAGGAGTTAAGAGGTGTACAAGTATAGTTTCTCAAGTTCTTATGTCAAGTATACATTTTGCTACTTTGCATGTCTGTTAAGTTACTGATCGTTTTCTCTCGTCAGTGGGGGGGGGGGGGGAAACACCACAAAACAACCCCCCAAAAATCAGTAAAACACCACAAGTGAGGGTATTAGGTTTGGCATAATATTTTTGTGCTACAGAAGTACATGTTTTACTTATAAGAGGAAAGGTAGGTAATTCCAATAATATAATCTGCATTATGTTTCAGCCAAAACCAACAGTGAGAACAATTTGAGGATTTCATTAAAACATGAATTAGCTTATAAATAAAAAGAATTTCAAGAAATACCACAATTCTTACCTTGCCTTGTTTTTCTCTGGGCAAACCTTGGCAATCCTTAACCTCATGACCCATCTGGTTACAAAGACCACATGGCTTGGGTTTATTTGGTTTAAACTCTTCCCTAATTATAGTGAAGTTTGGTTCATGTGTAGCTAAGCCAAGCATAATCAGATCAGCTACCAATCAAAAGAGAAGGGTAAACATGATTAAATTTAATAGTAAAGTACCTTCTACCTTAAGCAAGTGTGAACACACAGATGTGCTTGCCCACAGGCTACTCAGATAGTATAATCAAGCACAAGCTAGTCCTTCAGATATGGACAGTGCTAGACCTTTACCCACATATTACACAGAAATTTCAAAAACTAACAAAGATACTGGATTATTTACACAAATACAAATGAAAGCCTAAAAATTACCGCCCAACAGAATCACAAAACAGCACAAGAAAGCTTAACAGGACATACTGCTAGCAAAAGAGAACTCACCATCAGCCCCACACAGACAATGATGAGTGTTTGGGTCATGGTTTGGTTGAGCTATACAAAAGAAAATTACATTTAGTCAACCAAAGTCACATAAATTATTATGGACCATACCTTAATTTACAACAAAATGTTCGCATTTATTTGCATTTTACCTCTTTGTCTTCTAATGTAATCCATGATTTTATGTTCACCTTCACCAGGAGCACTAGCATCAGACAAAATAATCTGCAAAACATTTAAGTTATGTAAACAATTTATGCTGCCACAGTGAAAAAAAATAATTATGTAGTTCATATACTGAATCCTGAATCTGACTTATGAATACCTGAAATTCTAATTTTAACTAAAATATTATGATTCAAAATGAAATTATTTAAGAGTTTGGAACCAATGAACAGACCTTCATTTTTCTCTACTAATTCTAGGATGAAGCTGACATTGATTCACATACCACTGAAATTATCACGTTATTAACTAACATATTTGAAATCCACACTAGAGAACTAACAGATAAAGCAGACATACGTCTGCTTCCCTTTAGATCTTCTGAACTCGTAGATACACTGATACATTATCACATTATACACGCCCTTGCACTGATGTCCAGATGAGCATTAACGTTTATAAAACCCATGTCTGATGGAGGGAATTAAGCAGAGTCAACTGCCCTCTAATTAGACCACTTTAACAGTCAACTTAGGGAAAATAAAACAGACAGCTGCATCCGAGAAGATTGACTATTCTGCCCTCTTGTACAGAGCAAACACAGGGTTGTCAGAAACAAAACTCAGTGGGAGCAGAGTGGTTGAGGAACAGGAGGAGACACTTTCGAAGTCCAAAAAGGCAAGAAAGCTGATATATATTATTTTCATTGCCTGTCATCTATTGACATTCATCATTAGAATAGCAGAGAAAATGCAGCCTATCTGGGGTAGCAAACGAGCTAAAAAAGAAATAGTGAAAAGAATACATATACAATGTATCTTGACACTTTTCCCCAAAAGAAGAAAAAGTATTCCTAAAGCCCTATTTCCCATTATATCAAATTGTGGCTTCTACTATCAAATCTTTTCATTGCTCTTAAATGAAATCAAAACAAATGGTGCAGTTAGACTGTGTTATTAGGGTGAAATGTATTTCTGAAGTCCCAGCAGAATGTGCAAGTTGGTCCATTATTAATAACAGCACAGGGCCAGAAGATGAGACAAATCTGTTAAATTTATACTCTTCAACCATATCCCAACCCAGCCTAATAGATCACCTTCATTTTCCTGAAGTATGAAACTGTGAAACTTACTGTCAAATTTTTCCACCCTGGGTCACTGTTCAAACGGTCAGCGATGTAATAGCGGAGACATTTAGCCAGATTGTCCATAAACTCAGTTCCCTAAAAAGGGACAGAAGAAAATAAATTAAACCTTCATTCAGACACTAGCAATTGCTGGTTAAAGTGCAAGATTACTTACTGGGGTAATACAGTTGCTGTCAAATCTCTCTTTCACTTCTTCTGGAGGAAGAATGCCACCTACAGCAATAAAAACATTTAACAGAAGTAAATCAATATGGAACATTAAAAACATTTTTGCATCATAAAAACCTAGATGGTTCCCCTGATAACAATTAGCATTTACTGAAAATTAGTTTGTTTTAAAAAAATAAAATGACTACAGAACTAAAACAGCTCTTACCATTATATTATCTCCATCTTAAAATAAGGTGTTAGTACATTTACAAACATTGTTACTTCAGAAAAGTGATTTCACTACCTATTCTGTCAAAAGACTGTGAAAGAAATCTCAAAGAAACTAAGCTTGCTAAATGAGATAAAACATTAGGAAATAATTATTTTCTTACATATTCTCCCCTATGTTTCCACTATCTATTCACTTGGGCTCACAAACAGGGTTACACCAACTTCTCTCATCTCTGAGCTTCATAAAGGGTCTTCGTAGTCTAGAAATGCTACAGGAAGAAATGTTAAAAAAGTCTTTGTCCTCCCTTTTTAATCTCTAACTAGGTTACACAATGGCCCTCTCACTTGGGCTACAGCATTCATTCCTCCTACACAGTCACCTGAATTAATTGTTCCAGCCCAGACAGCATGCTTCAGCTACACACACTCCTTTCACTCGAGTCATGTCACTGTCACTCTTAGAAAGTTGCACTGACTTTCTTTCCTCACTGAGTTTAGAGTTTCCACTGTCAAGTAACTACTCTTGCTCGCAGTTCATTATTCCTGTGCAGCAGTATTTTCATTTGATCCCTGCTTTTAAGCCTCAACTCTCCTTTCATCAAGCCCTACAAATTTGTACCTCCTTCCATAAGAGTTTTGGTTAGTTTCCCACTACTACATTTATCCTTGCTCTTCTGTTCAATTTTTTTCTACAGGAATTAAGAGTACTCAACACAAATCCGTTTCAACAGAAGAAGAAAAAAGTGACATTTTGGTTTATCTTAGTTCTTAACTTTGGAAAACACAGGTCCATCATTTTGTACGCTTGCTCTCCCCTCCTTCTCCTGGTAATGCACAGACAAACATCCACTAAGCAAGACAGCCCTTTTCTAAACCTTACTGAAGAGTTCAAAACAAACACAGTGACTCTCACTTGAAAAACCTCAGATATGGTCACAGTTCTACCTTTTGCCAGAATTTCTTGTCTTATTTTTTGCTTCTCTTCAGCAGCTTCCATGCCCTCCTTTGATGCTCTGAATCTTCTTGACCGCTGTTGATTCATTTTTGCACGTGGAGCCTAAAAAAGGTATCATAATGCTGGGTTCAGTTATTGCATCTGGACAATCGCTTCCTTTCTGCCAGTTGTTTTTTGTAGCCAAGGCAAGTCTTTCGAAATTGGCCAGTCTGTAATTATACAGGCATTTAACAAGACATCAGTCTAAACTGTAACTGAAACAGGGATTTCTGTTGTCCCTTCCTCGCATCACTACTAGCTCTCATACGGCAGTACAGGGAGCTGGACATGTTTCTAAATAAGTTTTTTAAGCTCCTCTGTGAGGTAAGCCAGCAGCATGCACAGTCATACTCCCATTTCAGAACTCCACAGTGCTCAAGGGTTCCAAGCTTCCCTTGCAAAATAAATGAAACCAATACCGACATGTATCTGAAACCATTATTTATCACATACCCTTTCTCCAACAAGAAGCTCTTACAATTGTCTGCCTAAGTCTCTTAAAAATAAAAAGACTACAGCAGACAGTAGTTAGCTATTACTTATGGTAGGTACATTGTGGTTTTTAAAAGGCTACATCAACATTTAGTTGGGATTAATTCTATATACACATATACGTTAGGAATTCCTGTACTTGAATTCAGGCTAAAAATCTTTTTACTTAATGATACTTATTTTACCTTTGAGAAACTGAGAAGCCTAGAAAAACAGCCAAAGCTTAAGAGGCCTACTAGCAGTCTCTGCTACGCCACTTTGGCATCTCTCAGTGAGAAAATCTGGATAGAAAAAATACTCAGTAAAACAAAGTTATTAAGAAAAGGTGGTATCTTTCATTAGACCAACTGACATACCGAGGAGAGGTGCAGATCAGGTACTGACAAAGACAAGCATTCAGCCTCAAGAGTCCCTTAAGGCTAGCCTGTAAAATATTCCGCAGTACAACTAAGTCACTGCCCATTTTAAGTGCATTTGCCTAAACGGTTTTCTGGTCTTTCCCAGCCTGCAGCATAAATTATTAATAAAGCCACAGAACAGAGTTGCAGAGTAGTTTCATAAGTCATTTCAGAGTGTTACTGTCTTAGAGAAGTTTCCTGCTTTTCAGAAGGAAAGTTCAGACTGCAGCAGACTACATTAGCCAGCTCATACAACCCTGTCGACAATAAAACCCATGAATACTTTTAATTACCCTCATCAAAATTAAATTAACAGTATATTTTATCTGTAGGTTTTCATGTTAGAAAACAATTTCCCAAAGGATCTTATGAGAGCAGATGGCATTTACCCTAATTTTACAGCCAGCCATTACTGGGAACTAAATATATCAACACTTACGACTCCGTCTATAGCCATGTAAAGAAGTCGCCTTGGTCTTACAATGTTGAAGATCCTGTCAATATACTCAAAAATCGCAACCATCATTTCATCTTCATTTTTGGGTGCTGGCCTAAAACATAGAGCACTCAATTTAACACCTGAAATGGCATCAATACATCCTATTTGTAAGACACAAAAAATTGCCTTACTTGTCTTCTGGATGTGTACAAGGGTGAATTATACCATTCATGTCCAAATATAGGTTATCAAACTCCACCTCATTAGGGTTAGGTTTGCTTGTATCAATTGGAGCCTTGACGCCATTGCACTCTTTAGCCTGTAAATGCAGTTGAAACAAATATTTCAGTACTTGATTAGAGAAGTATCACAAATCACCAACAGAGGTAGTAATGTACAGACTCATAAAAGTTTATTTTTTTCAAGAGCAGTAGGAAAAAAGATAGGAAGAAGTTGTTCACATAGTTACAGGAAGATGCATGCTTACACTATTAAAATAGTACTTTTTTTTTAAAAAAAACACAACATGTTTACAACCTAGCAAAACTAGAAGATATTATGTGTTATGGCAGAGTTGGTTCCTTTCAGTTGATTGGCATGTATTATAAACAAGAATTTTCCATATCTCATATTATTCAAGAAAGCAATTCCTTTTACTGCCAGGACCATACTGACTCCCTTCAAAATTTAGCGAAGAGACTTCAAAGTTTATAATACAATGCTATAACTTCAACATGATAACCAAGAAGAATCAGAATCTTTCTACTTTAAACACTTAGTTCCCCAGATTGACACATCCAAACATCACCTTCCTCCCTCCCTGGAGGGAAGAGGGGCCCAATAAAGTGGGTTAATATTCAAGGATATTGAATATCCTCCTCCGAGCTCAGGAGCAACACATCCCAACAAAAAGGAAGTCAGGCAAAACCACCAGGAGGTCTGCATGGATGAGCAAGGAGCTCCTGGACAAACTCAGTCACAAAAAGGAAGCCTACAGAGGGTGAAAGCAAGGACAGGGAGCCTGGGAGGAATACAGAGAAATTGTTCAAGCAGCCAGGGATCAGGTTAGGACAACTAAAGCCCTGATAGAATTAAATCTGGCCAGTGGTGTCAAGGGCAACAAGAAAAGCTTCTATAGGTACATCAATGACAAAAGGAAGACTAGGGAAAACAGCCCTCTCCAGAAGGAAACAGGAGACCTGGTTACCCGGGATATGGAAAAGGTTGAGGTACTCAATGACTTTTTCACCACAGTGTTCACTGGCAAGTGCTCCAGCCACACCGCCCAAGTCGCAGAAGGCAAAGGCAGGGACTGGGAGAATGAAGAACCGCCCACTGTAGGAGAAGATCAGGTTCGATAACATCAAAGGAACCTGAAGGTGCACAAGTCCATCAGACCTGATGAGATGCATCCGTGGGTCCTGAGGGACTGGTGGATGAAGTAGCTAATCCACTATCCATCGTATTTGAGAAGTCATGTCAGTCTGGTGAAACTCCCATTGACTGGAAAAGGGGAAATATAAACCCCATTTTTAAAAAGGGAAAAAAGGAAGACCCGGGGAACTATAGGCCAGTCAGTCGGACCTCTGTGCACAGTAAGATTATGCAGCAGATCCTCTTGGAAACTGCTAAGGCCCATGGAAAATAAGGAGGTGATGGGTGACAGCCAACATGATTTCACTAAGGGCAAATCGTACCTGAACAAATTTGATGGCCTTCTATGATGGGGTTACAGCATTAGTGGACAAGGGAGGAGCAACTAACATGATCTGCCTGGACTTGTGCAAGGTATTTGACACTGTCCCACATGACATCCTTGTCTCTAAATTGGAAAGATGTGGATTTGACAGATGGCCCACTCGGTCGGTAAGGAATTGGCTAGATGGTTGCACGCACAAGAATCATGGTCAACAGCACAACTAGGTCACTGTCCATTTTAAGTGCAGCTACCCAAAAGGTTTTCTGGTCTTTCCCAGCCTGCAGCATAAATTATTACCAAAGCCACAGAACGAGCAGAGAGAGTTGGGGTTGTTCCACCTGGAGAAGAGAAGGCTCTGAGCAGACCTCAGAGCAGCCTTCCAGTACCTAAAGGGGCCGACAAGAAAGCTGGGGAGGGACTTTTTACAAGTGCAGGGAGTGACAGGACAAGGGGCAATGACTTTAAACTGGAAGAGGGTAGATTTAGATGAGACATCAGGGAGAAATTCTTCCCAGTGAAGGTGGTGAGGGCAGAGGTTGCCCAGAGAAGCTGTGGCTGCTCCATCCCTGGAAGTGTTCAAGGCCAGGTTGGATGGGGCTTTGAGCAACCTGGTCTGGTGGAAGGTGTCCCTGCCCATGGCAGGGGGGCTGGAACAAGATGCTCTTTAAGGGCCATTCCAACCAAACCACTCTATCATTCTATGATGAATCCAATATTTAAGTCACATATACAACTAGGGGAGGCAGGGCAGTAAAAGTGATTCACCTATGGCTGGTGACAATTGGAGTCCAGCTGATGACATAAGCTTCCCAAAGTATATCAGCACATCTTGGTGAGCAAAGGACAGTAAGATTTAACGAGAAAGAGGACTTTTCCCAGATTCCTCTACACAAAGAAATCCTTTCAGACCCCACCAGCCAAACCTCCAACTATGTCTTACTTTCCCTCATCACTATCAAATGCACTGAGATGCTCAAACCCCTGAACTCTTCAACTCCTGCCTGAGTTTTTCTGTGGATATATCTGAAATGCAAAATCAAATCCAGTCCTTACCTTCTGCTTCTGAAAATAAGTAAACTTTTAACTTTAATGCCTCACTTCCTCCACATCAGTGCTTCTTCTACTGCCAGGCTGCTGCCTAATGAACATGAAACTCGGACCACGGTGCAGATGGTAAACTCGATGCAAACCTCTCTAATCAGCCCCAGAGCAGAGATTGGAGTTGGCACTGTAACACGCAAAACTCATCCCCTTCTCTCAAGTTGTCAAAGCAAGCAGTTTTGAAACACTGGTGAGTGGCTCCTCTACAAGGTGGATTAGCAACCATGTTCAATTTTGTTTCCTCATCATATGTTTGGGTGTTTTTGCTTGGTGTTTTGGGTTTTGTCTTTTTGGTTGGTTTGGGGTTTTTTTTGTGTGGGTTGTTTTTGTTGTTATCATTGAAGTTTGGTCAAAAGGCAATTAGCAACACTCTCACAGTAATTGTGAGCAACTCAGCATTCTCCCTTTCGAAGCAATACCACCAGCCAAACACAGAAACCACTGAATTAAACACCAATAGCATCAGTGATGGAAGAGACATCAGCTGATCAAGAAAAAAATCAAATGATTTTCAGAGAAATTATGAGGGTTCCAACATATCCAAAGTTGGAATGAAGTGTACTCTTGAATAGTTTGGCATAAAATTAAATTAAAAAAAATGAACATCATGTCATTACATAAAGGCTATGATCACACAACTGCCTGAGACAGGAGGGAAAAATAGGATACTACTGGTTCTCTCATTCACATAAAACTTATTGGTAGCTGATGAACCAACATCAAGGTCTTCCTCTGAACTTCTATCTGCAGGCTTGCTGCTTGCTACTCATTAAATGAGTTTCCCACACCTCTAATACAGAGTTCAAACTATCAGATTAAAAAGGGAAAAAAACCCCAACCAAACAACTTACAGATTGTATCACTGACTTTCTTACAATTTTCCTGCTTAGAGCAGCAGCAGGACTAGCTGAACTTATCCCAGTCTTAAAAGGCAAAAATTAAAAACTCTAAAGTAAAATAAATCTTTAGTTGGTATTTACATTTTTCACAGTTATAGGCACATGGAATTCTTTCACGGCAACTTGGAGAAGTCATTTTAAAATAACTGAACACTAAGTCCCTCTATTTCACTTCTTTAAAACAGGTGAAATTTCTGCTAATTCACATCTTTCTTATACTATTCATCCAAACTAGTCAAATCCTGACAGATGAAATCTTGACCACTGTTTGCTTCCTTTACTGAACTTCCTACAATACACACAAAAATCACGTGGTTTTAGCAGAAACTAATTGTCAGGTGCAAACACTGTTCTGTAGCTTGCAGTTCTAATAAAGTTACTCTGTACAACCAAGATCTACAATTTTAAAAGAAGAGTATTCATTCTGGTTTACATCAGATAACAGGACGAGAAGCTTGCCTTGTACTCTACTTGATCTTTCATCAAACCTCTTGCCAGAGCTAACTGTGACTCAGAAGATATCAAAGGCTTACAACTATGTGATATGGAAAATAAAATTGCCCCCGTCACAGATCTTATTTTCAGTCTCGAAGGTAAAGCAAAATAAGTGTGATCTCTTTTAGATGGCTTCGAAAGCCATTCAGTTTTCATCTGCATACCACTATGTCAGCAACTTTACCATTACATCCTCATAAACCTATCAGATTTTTAATGTAACAGTCTTGTAAAAGGTTTAAGTATCTGGGAGCGATATCTCTTGTGATATAACTAAACTGTTCACTTTTAATCTACAGCCTCTTTTGAAACCATTGAAAATAGATCTTCAAATATGATACTTTAGTTGCAGCTTTATTAATTTGTATGAATTTGATTAAGAATATTCTCTCCTGGATTTTATATTATCTTCAAGATCTTCCTCTTATTCTTCCTGCACAGCTTAAGAAGAAGATTAATCAGATTTAAGAAAAAGAAATAATCTAGCAAGGTACGAGAACAAGGATCAACTTTTTAATATTTCAAAGAGACAAGCTACCAGGAGATACAAAATTTCTGATTAGAGAGATTTATAGCAATCCTAAAATACACACAGAGCTGATTACATCGTGAGAGAAGTTTAAATTCATTTACAGTGCGACAAACCACAGCTTCTCACTACTGTCCTAGTCCACTTTCAAATTTATGACCAGATCTGAATATAAGAAATTTTAATGAATATGATTTATCCATGTGCTGTCCTTACTGTAATTGCAACGTGCTCTTAAGTTGGAACAAAGCAACATGGATGAGGACATCAGAATCTGACACTTCAGCTATGGTAAATCTAGCTTGGCCCAATGGAATTTCTTGTATCTTTTCATTTCTTTGAATAAAGAACATTTGGTGTTACAAGCTCAATTATTAAAGACCAAAAAAAAGGACATACAACCACAAACTCAGAAAGCTAAGACTATATAAACCTTTATTTTACCCAAATATTACAGTAGTTTTGATTACATAAAAATTAATCTAAATATTTACAAATGTGATGAAAAAGGTAAGTCTTCTGCTCTTAGAGAAAACTGTACTTAATTGTTACAGATTGCAGATATGTTTGCTGTTTAAATCGTGATTGCTTTTAAATAGACAGATCTTAAAAGTATTATCCAGAAACAGCTGGACAAGCTTGTAAGACAAAAACATAAAACACTCATTCATAGTAAAGACAAACCTGTAACGAACCTACTTTATATTGTCAAAAGTCTATCTGCATCCTTTTGATCAGAACACGGCTTCAAAACATCACATTCAAACTTCGCCTTGTGGTTACTGAGCGCGGAGGCTATCTTGCCAGCATGGTTATAAATACGACAGATAACTATGAAAGCTGCTATCTCCACAGTCTAACTTTACTGCTGAAATAGGTGTTCATTCATGCAAGTGAACTTTTGACGTAATGAAGGAAAAGAGGATTTAGTGAATGAAAGGCTTGGACTGTGCAGCCAGCTATGGTGGGGGTTTTCACCCCCACTTTGGTGAAAAGGGGCTAAAGCAAATCAACCAGCACGAGTTGAAGACAACAGGTAGGATACACCTGCACACACGTTCAGATGTTAGTACTCTGAAGACCCACAGCCCCAGCTGGGGGAAAGAAAATGCCATGTCAACAGTTATATGCTCCATAGGTGTAGCTGGTAGAGACCCAGTGTTCTCTAGTTCCCCCCTAGTACCCTTGATACCCACTTTTTGCAGGCAGACACGAACATGACACATGTACCTGACAGCTCTCTAAACGGAGGGTTACCCAGATCCTCAGAACAGATCACATCAGAGACGACACAAAAAAAAATAAAAATCAAGAGTTTGCTAAAGCGACCAGATCACTGCTAGCTGCCAACAGCTTATTCCAGAGTAAGCATTCATATAAGCAGTTACTGACCTATACTTGTAAACCCACAAACCACCTTTTTCTATAATACTTCCCCCAGGCAGACAAATCCTCAAATCTTATCTATCCACTGGAGTAAAAAACTCCCTTCTTGCAGCTACAGGGAAAATAAACGTCACACACCACGCTGAGAGAGGCTAACTGAGACCACAACTATAATAAAACCAAAAGAGAGTAACTCTCAGTTTTATCTGTGCAACATTTGATTAATCCAAATCTACGATTCTGTTTCACTGCCTGAATCTGAAACGCAAAACCACCCTGACTGTCACAAGAACTGAGTACTAAAACTATCTGCCTGGCATTTGTATACACTGAAATCTTGCTGAAGGCAGGCAGGTAATATATGCAGTCAAAAAATCCCAGTGTCAATACATAATTCAACCACTTTACTTTCTTTTCCCTTATCTTTTCTACCTATCTACCTCCTTCACAGTATGGTGTTTCCCAAATGCGAGGCATGTCTCTCTCAGGGAAGGTTAGGAGGTAGTAAAGAGGCAGAAGCCACAGCACACGCTCAGCAGCAGGGATGGGAACTTTCAAAAACAGTATTATGAAGAGCAGAAGGCAGTTACTACAACCTGACAAAAGAGGATAAAAATTATTTGGCAAAGCGTACAGGAAAAACAGTTTGGGAAGTATGAACTCAAGAGTTCATCTTCTCAGAAAAACTTTAGCCTTGAAGAGAATAACTTGCCTTGCTCACTGCACTGTAAAACTACCACAGTTCAGTTATTCAAATCCAATGCTGCAGCTGAAGGAAGACACACTCATCCTTCCTGTCACCTTCCAGCTCCTACCATGTCCCTTAGGATGGCACAAGCATTCATGTGGCTGCACTGATGTGCACAAAGGAACCAGCCTATCTGAAAACTGTCTAGCAAAAATATATAAACAAACATTATTTCAGCTGCATTCCTTCCTAGAAAGGGCTCCCCAAATAGCCATGCAGACTTCAGTGCTGGTGCGAGGGAGAGCATAAATGTAAGTCATCAGCTGAAGGCAGCAACCAGCCAGCTTAAAGCAATCAACAAACCATACCTACGGGTTGCGGGTTACTGAAGACCACCTGCAGAGCCCAGCAGCTAGGTCTGGACAAAGTCTTCACCAAAAAGCATCTTCTGTTGCTATGAAAAGCCAGATTTTAGAGGATGTCTTTGGAAAAATCAGCTCCCTGTTTGGGCAGGAGATATTTCTCCCATACTAGAAAATACCAGCAATGAGACAAAAAAAGCCGAAGCTGCTCAAGGTTAAAGAGTACAACGACAGATTTGTTTTAAGTCTTGTATACAAGCACGATATACTGTGTTGGTGGATGGATTAAAAAATAAAATCAGAGTAAAGTAGGAAGCTGCAGAAAGACTAATACATGAACACAAAAATAATTAATAAGATCTGAAAATGATACAATTGTGAAGTATTCAAATGCTAGGAGAATGACAGCTCAAGGAAGTATATGACCATACGTACACCAAGGTATTTCAATCTTAAATAAAACCCATGCAGCTATAAAGGACAGCTCAGTTTCTTCTCAAGTGTCTCATTCCTGCCTTCACTCTTGTGCTGGTACCGGCCTTCCTGAGCCCGCACTACAAGCGGGGTCATGGAACTGATCTGCTTGAAAACAGGGTGGTCTCAGACAGATGAGTCTCCAGACCCACAAGATATTGTTAACCATTTATGCTTGCATTTCCTTACTCTTTTCAAGACAAGCAGCTTCACACTTGTTTTCAAGAAGTCCTAAAGCTTGCTTCAGCTTGTAATTTACAAAAAAAGTTGTTGAAAAGCCAGGGACTATGAAGAACATACACAGAAACAAAACAAGAAGCAGCAAAAAGTATCCCCACTATTCCCTATTCACCACAAATATCACGAAACACTTTCATAAGATCTACTTCCCCCCCTCAAAGCAACACAAAGACAGAGGCCACCAGGCCGGGAAGGGCCCGCATTCCAACGAAAGGCCCGAAGACTAGACAACCGCAGGACAGACCCGATTCCCCGCTCCGAAGCCCCATTCCTCCCAAGCCGCTGAAACGCTCACACACGCGAGTGAAAGCCAGGCAGGGGCCTTAACTTCTCCTCGGCACCGGCCGCTTTCACTGAGATTAAAAGCACCCAGTAAACAACACAACAACAAAAATCAAGCAATCCGAAAACAAACAAACAAACCCACACCCTTGAAAAGGCACCCGGAGCGCCCGAGAGAGCAAAGAGGGGGCTGGAGGCGGGACAGTACGGGCAGACACTAAGTACCGGCAGGTAATGGTTTCCAAATCGCCCTGAACCCCCTCAGCCTCCCCCCGACCCACAGCACTCCTTTAGCCCCGTAGAATCACGGGGATGACGTCAGAGGGCCCGTCCCGGGACAGGAGGCCGCGGGGGGTGGGGGGGCGGCTCGCCTCACCTTCTCCTCCACGCAGTTGACGATG
>NW_009629466.1:0-39324 GCF_000690535.1 Cariama cristata
CTGAAAACAACTAGGTGCAATTTCATGTCTTCTTTTAGGATGAGGGAGAAGTTCCTACCCAGTTCCAGAGGAAATAAGAGAATGTAATGATGCCTGAGTGGCAAAAGGCCCCAAAAAGTGTTATCACAGCAGGGGTGGTAGTGGGGGAATCAATTGACTTAATCTGACTTTAATTAATTCTATAATGAGCATATAATTTCACCCTCCTGCAGTACAGAACATATTAATTATGAGTACAAGAACAAAAACAATAAAATTAAAGCAAAATTAGAACTGTAATTTCCTTTCCTCCAAGTGCTAACTGGAGAAGGAAGAATAAGGCAGTAGCTCACAGCCTTCTAGCTGGTGCCTGATTAAAAAGAAACCATACAAAAATCCTGACATAATTAACTAAGCATACAGCACATTAATTTTTCTAATTTAAACCTTTTCTTGCTTTGGGGTTTTTTTTGGACACAGATTTCATTATCTCAAAAAATCTCACATTTCAGCCTTTGCTGAAAATGTCAGTCTTGCTTCAAGGCAAACAAATTAATGAGATGCAAAAGGCCTGTATAGATACAAAGAAATTGAAGAGGAGATGATATTATAGGATGAAAATATTTTACAACTGTTTATTAGTTTGGTACAGTTTAAAAGGCCAGAGAATAGACTTGGTTAATTGAATACTCTCACGAGTCGTCTGGATCTAGAGAAAAGAGCCTTCAAGCATCTTATTCTTGCTGAATTTCTTAAGCCCAGATTGTTAACAAAGATCAAAAATAGGCACTTTTTCCAGACAACTGGTGTGACCAGTTATGTCAGTCTCTTGTATTAAGATAACATCTGTCCAGATGTCACAGTATACCTCCTCTTTCACCCACTCGTTGTCTAAGGTGGACAACATACTTTTTTGCTCTGCTTCCTCCCCTTTAGATATAAACAAGGATGCCTAACCTCTGGACGATGTAGTAAGCGTGGATTCTGTTGAGATGGATCACTGATTCTGCTGTGCAGCTCTGAATAATTTCCCACAGATGGTATTTCCTGTATAAATGCATTGTGTTATTACTTGACTAATAAATGTCATCTGAAATACCACCGAGGAAGCAGAAAACCTTTCTTGCACAAAGTCATCTGTCAGCCTGCACAATATTGTGACAAAGCTCTGGTCACCTAAGTAGCTACTTAAATCTTTGCAGTAACAACTAGGACAGAAGTGAACTTTCCCAAACTAGTTTACCCATGGCAATGCTAACACCTACCACATCAGAACTATTTTTTCCCCACCGTAATTCTCTTCCTTCACAGCTCCCCACAAATAGAGAGGCTCTCTCGGAATTATCAGTGAAACAGATTTATGATAGGCAGCACCACGCTCCAGTTCAGTAAAAAAGCAGCAGAATACATACATGCTTACCAATTTGTCCCAGCTGCCAGTAGTGAGCGACTGAATGACTTTTCCCACATCCCAATTAATCTCACATGTGTGACCCTGCACCTACATGAAGATTATAAAGCTGCTTATTCTCGCAATTGTGCTGACAAATATTAAAAATGCCAAAGTAAGTTAAATCAAAAGTTACATAAACACTCAACACAAGTTTTTACCACCTGAAAGTGACAAATCTCTTTGGAACTTTCACTTTGCCATTATGGAAAGCAGGGGAATACCCCTTTCCTCAGAGTTACACTGCTTTGCTTTTGACCTAAGGAAATTACGCTGTCAAGAATTACAGATGACCTGACAGCACTTTGCGTCTTCTGTATCTGGAGAGTGGAAAAGGGAAAGAAGGAAAAAACAGAAAGCATGCATGAAAGCAAAAGAAGCAGAACTAGGTAGCAAAACTCTGAAATCAGGAGGTAAGAGAAGTAGATTAATGTACCTGCAAGACTTGTCTTGCTAGTGTGTAAAGATTTGATTGTTTGCTGGGTTGTGGTAAGGGAGGAGGCAAGAGCTATGCTTGGTTTTTCAGAACATTCACCACACAATAGCAGACACTCCTGTCACCTAGTATGGGATATATTGAATCCAAGTGACACAGCTGACAAAAAGAGTTATGTAGCTCCATGAGCTTGTGTACTTTATTGCTTACATTAGCTCCTGGGAAAGAGAAAAAAGGATCTCAATGGGCTGTAAATCTTTGCTGACGTTCCTCGTGACATTGTCTCCTTGTGTTAGGGAAAGTGAAGGTGACATGCGGTACCTGCCTATCGTGAGTACGGCCAGCATGAGATGTTTCTGATGCTCAGCTGTCTGACGCCTCTCACAGCAGACAGCCAGAATCCAAGTACGGACTGAAGAGAACAAAACCGCTGCTACGCCTTCTCAGAGACAAGTTTTACTTCTCCTTAACTGAATAGCTGTAGCAAGTCTAAGGGAAAGGTTTTGAATTCTTTGCAGATTCATACTAAAACAAAGGGCTCTGACTGATAAAACATCAAAGCACAAACCTCATTGCCCTTCTCTTTGATGAAGCAACCTGTAAAGGTCCCTGACAAACCCTTACAAACTAGCTCAATTCAATTTGCCTTGCAGTGGCAAATCTAACAGCTGCCAAGGAGGATGTGTCAGAAGGTGAAAGTCAGGCTGATTTATCCACTATGGGGACATCAGGAAGGCATCCAGCTACCAGTGCAAGGAGTGTTGTGGCTAAATCGGGCAAGTTAGCGGGGACACAAATACTGCTGGTTTTAAGCCTGCTGAGTCAGAATTAATAGCCTGCATTGAGACGGTTTGGACTTTTTCTGCTTTCTTTTGGTATTCCTGCAGTCTCACGCCATCATTCCCAGCTGACTGCAAAACTGATGCAGATCAAAAAAAACAACAGAATTAAATAAAAAAAGCACATTTCACCATTAATTAGTTTCTGACCATTACCTGTCACTAACCAGTGTCTCTGACAGCACAGAAGGTACTTTTGCCTCTATATCCACATCTGACAGACCATCAGAGTTCTATTTGTGGTCTCAAGTGTCCCGGCTTATAGTGAGTTAGTTTAGAATGATTCAAACTGAGTAACTGTGGTGTTACCCAAACTCCTTTTCACAGCTACCAAGGTCAGGATCTTCCTGTTCTCTCATAGGTCTGGCGGGAATACGACTTTCTCTTCCCTGCTTAAGAAAAGGCCTCAAGACATGTTTTGCTTCTTCTGATGCACCCTTTTACTGGTCCGACCTAGAAAAGCAGGAAATTAAGAGGGCTAAAACTCTGTAGCCCTGTTGTGTCATGTGAGACGGGACTGATTTAAAATGATTGGCCTCTCACGCATCCCTGTTAGCAATTTTGTTATTTCCGCTTTAGGGCTGTTTGACTACTGCGTTACTAATGCCATTAGCTCTGCTGCTGGAGCATAACGCCATGCATGCCATGAAGTTTCATACACGTATGGCATTACAAGCATGACAATTTGACATCTGCTCAATTTAAAGTGTATTTACAAGAGATTACACAAGGCAGGAGAGTTTATCCATCTTTCTTTCAGAGATTTGATTTGCCAGGCAAAGCCAAGAATAAATGTATCTTATGAAGAGGGAAAGGCTGTCACTTGTTTCAACAAGTCAACATAAAGTTGTTTCCTGACAGCACTGTCTGCTTAAGCTACGGCTGTAGAAGGCTACTGAAAACAAACCAGCTAATTACTATCTATGTGCAATGCAGAGTTCTCATCTAGGAGATACCGTATCAACAGAAAAGCAGCTTTGTGTTTCTACTTAGCATAGCAGACTGCGATGATAGCAAGACCTCCTAGTTCTTTTTACTACTGTTCAAAGTAATTTGTAAAGTCATTCCCATTGTTCCTCTTGCTACGATGTTGAAATTGAGGCACAGAAAGGTCATCTTTAGTAGGATTATTGGTACAATCAAGAATAGATCATCTCCTTAGACCCCGTGAACTACCACAGCCATTCAGCATTACTTTTCCAGTACTCAATGTACATTGGTTGACAAACCTCAGGCTTCAAAGTTGAAAGAATATCAGAATATGAGCATCAGGACAGTTATCTAAAACATGGACAGGTTGTGGTTTCAGGTTTCTTGTGGGTTCAGGAAGATTTGTAACAACAGACTTCCTCCTGCGAGGCTTGGTACTTACACCTTCTAGCTAGAAGTCATCCTAACTGTTTCTGAATGTTAGCAGAAAAGGGCATCAAGAGAACTTTCATTATCACTGTTTTCTACAATTCATTTCATATAAGCTGTATTTCAGACAATTTTAAATGGTATAGACAGAGTGTTAAAATAATCAGGTGAAACAGATGTTAAAAAGAAACAAGCTGCAAAGCAATGTAATTGTTCACGTCATGCTTAGATAGCTCCTATTAATGAAGTACACAACCACCTCAAAGATGTTAATGAACTTTGCAATTTCATTACAAGATAAAGAAATGTTATCATTCCTGTTTTACAGACATGATTCCACACCAGGAAGATTAGCTACTTGCATACGTTTATCCAGGACATTTGAGGCAGACCAAGTAACGGCTCACCTAAAGAC
Source organism: Cariama cristata (assembly GCF_000690535.1). Classification (NCBI taxonomy): domain Eukaryota; kingdom Metazoa; phylum Chordata; class Aves; order Cariamiformes; family Cariamidae; genus Cariama; species Cariama cristata. The sequence goes on from NW_009629466.1 coordinate 4,479, forward strand.
TCTGTGCTATGCTTGGAGAGGAGTTTTAGAAATACAAATGAGGGATCACGAAACAGGTTTCCATGGCACGCTAACCTCCCATAACTGCCACCCACGTTGTATTCTTTGGATGTGGCCTCTCTTGTTTCCACTCCTTCCAGGTTCCTAAGTACGTTCTCATAGAAATGAATGGCCTCAACATATTTCTTGTACTAGAGTGGAAAAGGAGATCCTGAATCAAGCTAGCAGTAGCGTTCTGTACATACGGAAGTCTGGAGAGCTAGGATTTTGAAGATGCAGTAAGGCAAGAGGGAGTAAAAGGAATGAGAGTGCTCACAGCACAAACACCAACCACAGGACAAATTAAAAGAGGTAAAATACAGTAAAAATGCAATACATATGTAATTTTCTTAAACCAAGTTGCTTGTCCCAGTGACTAACATTACTTGCCTGCCAACAATGACTGGTGTGTTTTTGCAAGTCCAGCTAAACTTGTGGTTTACCATTTTTTGTTTCAATGCTTTACATAAGAAATTTTTGACACAATAATAAGGCTGAGGTGAGCAGCGCACAATATTCCTTTGCTCCCTTCACACTAGGTCAATTGAATTCTCCCCAAGAGACAGTCACATACCATGTCGTTATACTTCTCATCACAGCGTGGAGCACTCACTCATTTTGAGGAAAATCCTTACTGTAAAGTACACAGAGCTAAGTATGCTTTATGCTTGATTTGAGATTTGGGATATTACAGAACATATTCCAGGCATGCTTTCAACAGACTCACCCAGGCTCTGCTTTGAACAGTTACTGCATGTATATTTTATGTATATAGAGATATATAGCGGTGAATAATTTGAAGAGTAGGATACACTTACTACAAGGCAGATGTGATGTGCTCATCTGATCTGCTTTGGTAGAACTATTTTCCATCATAAAATTTGCAGCAATGATGTTCATTTTAAATATTTAATACTACGCAGAGACATCAGCATGTATTTTCCTTTGAAAAATACTTAATTATATCAGTTTAAAATGATGACACTAAAGCCAGAATTATTTAAATTAGATTTAACATGGCTAGGAAGTTTTTGCAAAAGTGAATGCTTTTTCAGCATCCTGTATACACTATATACTCTATGCACTTTTAAGTGCAAGCCCAGTTATAAAACCCAGTCCATAAAAATAACATTATGAAGCTGCATTTCCCCAATGGTTCCGTGTACAGTTTGGCTGAATTTAGAAGTCAGAAGATGTACACAGACATGCACACATACACAGACATTGTAACTAACTGTGCTGCAAATTCTATGTAATCACTTGGTTCTTTCTTCTTCTATCATCCCTTCCCCTGTCAGCAAAGTAACAGCAAAATGGAGCTCTATTTTGCTGATAACTCATGAAACAGGAGGTGAAACAGCTGTGTCTCTAACCTGGAATTAAGATTCAGGGTCTTTGATACCAGTATTTGATACATTAATCGTTACCTCTATCTAATGGGTGTTTAAGGGCAACTAAAGACCGAGGGCTTGTAAGGTATAGGCACAGAGATGAATTCTTTCCAGCTGCATTTCCAGTTGGCTAATGTCAGCCAGCTCTGGTCCAGAAGCCATTTACAACCATATTATCAGAACACGTATTTCTTCTGCTGTGTTCTAACAGAGTGCTTAAAGATACATTTGCTTAGACACTGTACTACATATGACTCCCGAAAGAGAGTTAGGTTACACCTATCCACTTTGACTTTTGAGCAGAACAAATTAATGCAAGTGTATTCATCAATGTAAATCTGCATGCAGTTTCACAGGACCTAATTAAAAGAATCATTATATTCCTTTGATCTAACTGCGTAACAGAGACAACAGAGTTTTAGTGTTTGCTACATCATTCACATAGCTCCTGGTTCTGTGACGATGAGTCTTTCTAGGATGCTATCAGGTTTTAGCCTAAGGAAAAAATGAGGAATATTTCCTTCATGGTTACTTCCCTAGTAGAATTTTAACACCATACCACATATGACTAAAAGCGTGAAGCCTTAGATCCTTCATTCTTGTCCTGGTTAGATTAAAAGCACTTCTATCAGAAATAGGTCTCACACAGGTACTTACACTCTGTGTTCAACTCAGCCCTTAGCCTGTGTTCGCTAGCAGAAGGCCTTTATCAACAGGGACTGAAGGTAAATGGTCACTACCAGCAATCAAGAGAATAATCTCCTCCCTATGCCTAAGTGAAACAAAAGCTACCTATGTTTTCGAGAGAATTTATCGTACAAGGCATTCTGTTTGACCAGATTCTCCACCATCAGGGTGAAGACTAGATCCATAGTGCACCTAGTATTTGACAGAATTTGACAAGCAGCCTTAACTGTTCTTCTGACCCCTGGCATCTGCAAGTCTTCCACAGCACCTTTTATGTCTTAACCTGTCCTGCCTGAGCACAAACTCTTCCTTTCTTCCTAGCTATTGCAAAGCCAGTATAAGTCTGTAATCAAACTTCCACAGTATGATCTTGTTTTGAAGTCATTGGAAATATCAGCACACACAAAATCTTAGAATACAGGGCAGCTGAATGAAATAGCTACAGACTTACTCCAGTCAGACCCCCCAGCTCAGGACATTCATTAACAGCACCCTTGGAAATTACCAAGTGCTTTGAAATAACCTAGAAACTAAACCTGAAAAGTGTTAGAGGGACATACCACTTTTCCCAAATATAGGAAGAAATTGTTCCAAAAGTTACAGTTTCTATTGTTATCTGATTTTAAAAGACCACAGAAATAAAAAACCTTAAAGTTTTCCACAACCAAGAAGTCCCTATGGTTGGGAAGGTTCCTTGATATACAGGCTAGATCTTTATCCTAAATCTCTATTACTGCTAGCCAAACCTCATTAAACCACAATAGATAATTCTTCACCTACTTGGGTGTACAAAGTGTTTGTATATAGCTCACCTTTTAACCGCTCCATTTTTTATAGTGCCCTTTTTTCTTTCTTCCTCAGTCTCATGCTACCATTCCACATTTTCTATACAACACTGACAGAAGAGGCCACAAAATAGAAGTATTTCCATTGATGCAGCTGGCATGTGGTTCAAGTGCATGATCTTCCTCAGCAAATACAAAAGAACTACTCTTCTCCGTCACTGTAATCCGTTTTCCAGCCAAGACTTCCAAAATCATACTGAAGAGCATGTAGGAAAGAGTATCAAGAAAATAAGTTCTTTATGGGATGCTTCTCCTTTGCCTCATAATAAATTCCACTGGGCTCCCATCCTTCATTGAAATTAATGTCCCAAATAAATATTAAACCTTTATGCTTGGCTTAGAAAAAAAAAATCAGTATCTTGCTTTGTTCTTCAAAAAGTGCAGACAACACATTTTTGCAAATTGACACTCACTGTCGAACACCATTCTCCTGAGGCAAGATCGAAACAACACAGCTAGATATATGTACCTGAGCTGCAAATGGAGTTTGTGGATCCAGGCAGTGTATAAATAGAGAAAGTAATCACTAAGTAGCAGAACGTCATATTAAACCTTGGAAATCATTACAGTTCATCCCTTCCCCTCCAGAAGAAAAATAAAACGTTTTGTCTCTGAAATGTTCAAATATCAAGTGGTGTTGGAACACATTTGGTTCTCTCCGAGAGGAGTAATGTAAAATCAACACAACCAAACCATTAGGTTAAGGAAACAACAAGAGCTACCAAATGAAATTGGCTGGCTAAAGCCTTCGTTCCCACTTCTGCTCCTCCCTCGGCCACTGTGCATCGTGCTGTGCAAGCCACTCGCCATCCCCAGGCAGCACCCCAAAAGGAAGCACCTCACCTGGGGCGGGCAGCCCCCCCCTGCCAGCAACACAGCCCTCCCTGCTCACCAGCCGCTGCCCTAAGCAAGAGAACGGTGCCCTCTATAACTTTCACTATTACATTCCACTTCAATAAGTTGCTGTCATTACTTAGCAAAACAAAAATTATCCCTACTGTGGTGTATACTAATCAATAAATACTAGGGTAAAATTCCTTTCTTCATGCTGCTCCCTGTTTCTTATAGTACTAGACATTTTCATTTCATTTCTCCCTCCAAACATATATAACTCAGCCACTTCTGGTGGGAGAGGCTGGAAATTATCCAGCAAAGAGCAGAATTATAGGAGGGAAAGACCAAGTAGGTCAAAAGCAGTCGGAGAGGATCGCATTAGCTCTTGGTTAAAAAAAAAAAAAAAGGCTAAGAAAAAGGTTCAAACCCCAGACTCTCATTTTCCTGCTATAATCTGCCTGAGCCGCCACTTGCTTCACTCTTTAATCATCATCCTGGTAGGCTGAGGACCTTAAATGTCTTCTTATCTCTACATTTAACATTATAGGTGAAGAAAATCAAGCGCACAAGCAAAAAGTGACTGAACAAAGTTAATTAACGTCTCTTCTTTGATTGCTCTGCATATCTTAAGACATTTGTAGATAATGAAGTCTTCTCATTAAAACTATCTGTGTGAATGAAAATTATGGCAGAAAATTACTTCTTATGACTTCTGTCACCTGTGACTGTATGACACATTTCTTGAGGCTGCTAGCACTAGTGGGTAATAACACACTCTTCTAGAATGACCTCATAGGGTATGTCAGGTACTCTCTCAGTAAACCTGTAGGAGAACATATATCCATTATTTATGCCTCATAAAGCTGCACGGAATTTATTTTGTAGAAATGTGGTAATTATGTTCATAAATCCTGGTTGTGAGGTCAGTCCTTTCACGATTTCACAATTCATGCACTGTGCAACAGCCTGCACCTCCATATCACATGTTATGTTAACAGGCGGAAAACTAGTCATTTTTCTACGCTCCCTTTCCAGGCTATTAATGAGGCCTCTGTCCCGGCCCTACATAATGTTGCTGGAAATATAATTGTATATGTAGTAATTTCAAGAGCCTCGAATTGTGCAGAAAGATTCCAGTCAGCTGGAACAGCAAATGTAGAGTGAAAGATGTTACATCAGACCCACACAATGTGACAGGGTCAATTTTCATGTTTCATTTTTCATTTATGCAGGTGAAGTAAATGTTACCCTGTGGGAACGGTGAGGTTAAATATGATACACTCAGTAAAAATTTTAAACGTGCCAGATGGAGAAGGACCAGAAGATACCAGTCACTCAACAGTATCACAGAATGAGGACATATCTTGTTCTAAACTGCCCCCTAACAGTTTTATTCCTAAGGTGACTCAGGCAACTGCAAAGGAAATGAGGACAGAAGCTTTTTTCTAATATGCTTGTTCTTGGCAAGCAAACGGCTGCCACTTCAAAATTCAAGAAAAATGTAGTGTGGTTTTTTTTTTTTATTATTTTAACAGAATGTTAAAAGGAAATAAGGCAGCCAAACAGGAAAGAAGAATTTGATGCTTGATGAAAGAAACAGCTGATGGAAAACACTGGGGATGAGAAAACTCCATAACCACGAATTCCATCCCTTTAAGAGAAAAATCAGGGATTGGACACTAACACATCCAACTGACAAACAGAGGGAGGGAGTATCAGATGAATTTTTTCCCCAGGCTCCATCACCAAATTTGCAGCAGAAACTCTTGAGAGTATGGGGAAAAAAAGGAAGCAGGAACAATTCATTTTTAAAGACCTCTTTCCCATTGGCAACAAAGAAACAACAAGTACAGGTATCTTGGCCAGGGAAGAACTCACAGCTACAGCACATTTCTTCCAGTGAGAGGTAACAAAGAAGGATAATTAAACCTCAGAGGCATTTTTTTGTCTTGTGCAATTTTTCTTTGAGTAGAAAACAAGCTTTGAGGTTGCCCCAAGACACTTTCAGGTTTGCTACCGCCACAAATGCAAAGACAACAAATGAAGACACTGCATTGATCTGCTCCTCTGTTTTATGAGAGAAGGCACCTTAATACTCACTAGGGACAAAGCACTGAAAAAAAGAAAATAAGAAGCTGCCGTTTCTATATTTAGTGGAATAAGAGAGAATGTTTTCAGGAAATGCAGGGTTTTATTTTAAATCATCAGCTGAAGCAGCCTGTCTTATCTGTGAAAATGTGTATTTGCATGAGTAACAGCTGCTTGCTAGCTTTCATGTGGGGAAGAATTCCTAGGGGTGTTCACACAAAGCGATGCAAAAGAGCTAAACCAGAAGCCAAGTAAGTTATGTGTAAATTATTTTTTAAATGCTGTAAATGCTTGGTTCTGAAATCAGCAGCAGTACAACAGAACTATTTGCTTTTACAGTGTTCATTTCCATGCATTTGGGATGATCACCACACCTTAGAGTTTGAAAGACCTTCCAAGGAGCTAAGGTAAAGTAACTTACTCAATTTTTAAGTCTCACATCGTAAAGTCTTTCTTGTTACGCAGACTTCCTTGTATATCCAAGAATCACATAACCAGTTAGGGAGGCACACACACTTCTTTCCTGGAGGGTAGCAACTGTTAAATGGCACGTAACCTCACAATGTTTTACCACAGCAGATATCTTCTACAACTGATAGAAAACATTGGCCCCCTTTAGGCCAACGCCATGTTGTAGCGTTGTGGCCTTTGGAGGTTGGGATTTCATACTCTGAATCACTCCAAGTACATGACAGTCTTTCCAGCCACAGAGCTTCTGTGGGTGCTTCGTGACAAGGCAGTATGGGATCATGCCTCAACCACTTCCCAAACTTTTGTTAGAAGGAGATCCAGAAATATCCCGCTTACTCTCCTCTTTGATTGTGCCATGGCTTCTATGAGAGGAATTCCAAGGCCACAGACTTCACAGAGAAGCGGGAGAGGCAGGTCATGGACTGCCAAGTCTTGCACAGAATGCCCTTGCAATCAAGATAACTGCAGCCCTTAGTAATTTTAACGTGCCTTGAATCAGGTTCTTTCTTTGAGAATACCTTTGGACAAGAATCTTGTCCTTTTTCCTTTAACAGGTGTTTGAACATTGCTGAAGATGGTGATAAATAATATTGGTCTTGAAGTCAAGATAAATGACAGTTTTTTTTAAAGGTCTCTGCCTTTGCAGTATAAAAAAGCGTTTTCTACAAGTATTTTTCATTTTCAAAGACTTGTCAAGCAAACCAAAAACTGCCTTCAGAAAGAGCCATATGGATTCAGAATTTTGGGAAAGCAGGATTTATATTATTAGAATGATAAGTCCTGAATTTTGAAGTGCTCTTCATGGATATCCTTCAGGGTTTAGTATAATTATACACAGTCAGAAAAGAATCTGTGGGACAGTACCCTCCACTTATGATTCTCTTGTATCCTTTAAGCTTTTTGATTTTGTTATAGCCAAATGAATGCAGTAATAATTTAATGTTACTTTTGTTTCTGTTGCATTTTTTATGTATTCCATTTTTTTAATTAGATTTATTATTAATTTATTTTCTCCAGGAAACAGTTTACCAACTTTTGGAAGTACAGAGGTAGCCTGGGGTTCTTTCAGCTGTGCACAACTCCAGCATCAAAAGGATATTATCATGGAATAAATTTGCCAGGAGGTAAATACTATTTATGGACCCTCTGGTCCTATAACGCTGTAGTGATAAGAAATGTCACTGTGGCATATTTTGCTGAATAATAAACAACTCCTTACCTACCCATTTTAAAAGTGCAAGGAGCTGAGGCTGCTGGTTATCATTAGAAAGGAAAAAGATATTTCGTGCTTTCTTCTTGGAAATGCACTGAAAATCTTCCTGTTAATTATACCTGTGTTGGCACAAAGAGTGAAAAGTTCTGAGAATATCTACATTATGCACATGAAATCTAGTTTGCCTATTTTAATTAAATAAGTTCTAAATATAATCTACTTTAATTCCAGAAACTAATTAAAAATGTAATTAGTTAACATTGCTGTGTGACATCATTAACTAAATTGTTCATGTAAAAATGCAAAAAGCCCTGTAGGAAACTTGGTGCGTTTACTGGTTATCTTTTTATGATGTTCATGATGAAAACTAAAATGGTGCTCTGCATGCAAATAAATATACCCACTGGAAAACTTTTTTGCATTTTCAGGATAGCATTGCCTATATAAAAAGTCACAACAATATAATGTAGGGGGTTAATAAAGCCCTTGAATTATCTTGATAAAATTCTTGCTACTTCTGGTACGTCTTTTGTTTTTCCAGTTTAGCTTGCATTACTTTAGGAGCACCCTAAGCCAAACTCATCTGAAGTACCTATACAGAGGAGAAAAATACCTATGACTGACTTGCTTATACTACAGTGGAGTCACAATTCTGAGTACATACAACACGAAACTACACCAAAGTTAATACTTGCTGATATCATCACACCAGTGACTGAATCACAAGACTTGTAGCTACAGTAGAAGTCCTGTGCATGCGGTCTCGTAAATCTTGCCAGTTCCTGGTTTTCTTTATCGAGCTGGATTGTGACTGTACTTCTGTCCCTTACCTGTGTGTGTTTCTGTCCCGAGCTGTCATCTGCCTACTACCTGTACTCCAGCAGCGCTTCTCTCCCTGCCCAGAAAACAGCTGGTGGATGTGAAGAGGGTGATGGGTTGATGAAGGACCTAATCTGGAGGATGGAGAAGGAGGCATTCCAAAGCTGCCTTGCACTACGGTTGGATGGCACTCCCCATATGCAGTTCTGAGCCCAGCAGACAAAAAACATCCAAGGCATTGTTTAATTTCTGAGCTGCAATTATGCCAGTTTAACAACTCATAAATAAAAACCCTGGCTTGAATTGCCGACAGTATGTACTTTTACTATTGCTTTTTTTCTGTTTGCCTTTTACATTTGTCCAGAGACAGCACCATAGAGCAAGAATTCCTTATTAACATTACTCATACAAATTCATTTTTCTACAAAGCAAGAGAACACAGACAAATAAGAATTCAGTAGGGTGTATACATACACCCACTCACATGTAAAACAAAGATGTTCATTGCTCTTTGTAATAAGGTGGCTTTTTCTGCTCAGAGATTATACAAGCATTTCTACAAGCAGTACTCCCACAGTCAATGCAATCTTCTGCTTCTGTGCATTGTCATATGCACACTTAGAAATTAATGTTACTTCAGTTTAATTACACAAATGTATGTGGAAGTGAGCTCAAAAGGAGAAGGCACATGAATATATGAATCCATTTGAAAATATGAATGAAAATATGTAGGAAATTTATCGGCATTATTGGTTCAGCTCTGTTCAGCACAGAAGTCATTCTTAAATACTTCTAATTGCTGATTTGTAAGGAGAATTACTTTTCTTGCTAAAATAATACCCTGCTTGATACCGTGTCCTATTTTACACTTCTTTTGCATTGATTTAAGTAATAAATATGAGGTAAACTAGAGAGAATTCTAAGAACAACTGTGATTTAGGGGAGACAAGAAAGGTGATTTTTCTGAAGAAAGTTTATTTCAAGAACAGGGCCAAATTCTGAGCCCTAGTGCTGCTCGATGTTAGGCATCCTAGTTAAACAGAGAGAACACTAACATTATCTGTCATGGTCAGCTGAACGTACTTCTAAATGAAATGGTACGAAGCTCTTCAGTTCACTGTTACGCTGAACGTTTTCCTGGATATATTGGGATGCTGGGAATGACATGTCAGAAGAATCTCAGAGAAGGCAATATAACTTCAAAGTGTTCCCCAAAGGAAAATATTACAATTCATGGGATGAAATTGAGCTAAGAGAACTTTAGAAATATTATTGAGAAAATCATCATAACTGCATGAGGAAGTGTAAAGAAGACTCTCCCAGAGGAAGGATGGATGGTTCATCATTTGGGTGCCTAGCATAGATTAAAAAAAACACTGGAATTCTTTCAAAAGGATGGGGAATAGAATAAAACTAAGAATAGAAATAATAGTAAAGAAAAATCAATCTTGCACAGACAAAAAATAATCAGGAAACAAGTATTCCCAAGGAAAAACATCATTGTTGAGAGAGTTATGTTCTCTAGATGTGAACGTAGGGTATTTGATTCCTGAAGGGACAGGAGCAGATGATCTCAAGAGGTCCCTTCCAGCCTAAACAATTCTGTGATTCTGTGACTTTCATCCTTCTCTGTGGAGATGCGCTTCGCTTCGGTGATTCGGTAGGACACACCACCGTATTATGGAAAATAAGTTATGATCACGTAGTCACATGGGGAATTAAACACTGACATATATCTCTATCTAATGGCTGATGCATGAAAGAAGGCTATAAATATCCACCAATGAATTAAAATGGGAACTTAGGTGAATCTTAAGCAATACTTAAATTTATGACAGAAGTTAAAGTCATAGTAGCTCATTTTATTTTCCCTCATTTCTAGGGATAAATATATGGATGAAGCATGGGAAGCTGCTGATTTAGGGTTATTGCCATCTTTCTAAGTACTCAAACTACCTTTGGGCATGACATTTGAGATGGTCTTTGTCAAAGCCCTGAGTGCACCAACATGGTCTAATTGCCCTGACCAGCCTGTACCCACCTTCTTCTGTGCTGCTGTGCAACTTCTCCCCTCTCCCACCACAATCCTTGGGCTCTGCCCTGCTACAACGCATCTTGAACAAGGCTGTGAAAACAGTTAAGCTGTGAGAAAATAAAACTGAAAGAAGCCCCAGCTTGAGCCTCCATCTGCACACCCTACACCCTTTGGCTCCAGAGCAGCACTTGAGCTCATGCCTTGGCCTTACTTTGTCCTTGGTCCTTGCCTAGGTACGCCATGCCCAGCCACGTTCCTTGCCAGTCCTGGCCTTACTTTGTTGATCCAGCTCCCTGGTTTGACCCTGGATCCCCATGGGATGATGCCCTTGGCAGGGATGTTCCTGTGCTGCCTTGCTGTCCGCTCGCCTTCCCCTTGGTAGGTTTGTGTTGAGAGCAGAAAAGGCAAAAGAAATGGGGGATCTAGACATCGCTCTGTTAAGAAGGTGCATTTCCGTAACAGTTAACGGCTCATTATAGTTAATGTCAATGCTGTCCAAAGTCAGGTGCTTCAATTCCAACATTTTTGGCCAATAATTTGCTTTCTCCATTCCTGTTCTAGACTATAACCTGTATTTGTACTAGTTAAACAGATGGTATTTTATGTTTTCACAAGTTCTAGTCAGGGGCTAAAATAACTTGTTCATGGAAAACAAGTACAGAACTTTAATGTCCGTAGAATCACAAAGGAATCATGCAAGTGGAATGTATGTCATCATCACAACTATTGAACTATGTAGAAGGTTCACAGATTTGTCTGCTTTTTCAAGAAACCCGAAGTCATTCCTTCTTAATTTGATTGACTATTTTAATTACGTATTATTCAGAGGTTTTATTGGTTTTGATATATTTTAACTGCACTGTTGTGAGGTAATTAGAAGATTTTGTTGAACAGCACCATAAAAATTAAATGTATTCTTAGTAAACTGTTACCTTTAGTGCTATCTACTGAAAGCTTGATGGGATGTTTTCATGAATCTCCCTGTAGGTTTCCAATCGACAATGAATCACAGTGCCATTTATTTCCTCAGTTAAAAGATTCCTGCAAACTTCCACTGTTTGGCAGTAGATACCATTGTGGTTATCACATTCATCTGAATAAACCACCTGCTTTAGAAAATAACACCACTTTGTTGCATCGTATCTTTCATGCCATAACTTAAGAACGTCATTCATGGTGTTTCTCTCTCACTAATCAATTCTCCAGTTTAATGATCATAGGGGTTTGGGTTTTTTTACTGTAAAATAAGTCACAAACAGGACATAGGCATACTGCAGGCAGAGTCAGGAACCGAATTCAATGATCATCATCCCTATATAGTTTAAAAGCATTAAGAACCCACCTCCACACCTTTATAGGTATATGATTGTTTCTGACACTTCTCCAAGTAAAAGTTCAATGCATGACACGTATTTCAGTATTTAGAAATACTTCCCAAGTACGAGGAACTTTCAACTTTATCTTCTGAGATACAAAAGGGGAGCTGTAGTTAAGAACAGGAAATAATTTTTCCTTTGAGACAGACTATCTTCCAGGAAGAAAATCTTCACATAATTTCTCTGTTGGTGTTGCTTCCTGCCATCCTGTCAGCAAGGTAAAGTTTTCTTTGTCCCAAAGAAACAGCCATGAGATTGATCCACCACACATCTTGCAGTTCCTTACAGGTAAATCCTGTCGATATGTGTACAAGTCTCTTGCCTTTCTATGTTCTCTGTTTCCACAGCTGCTTATGTTTCCTGCCTTTGAAGTCTTCGGTCTGTTCTCTGTCTTTTTTCACATTGATTCTTCTTACCATTGCAAATGACCACAAGAGCTGGGTGAAGTGCAGAACATTTGGTGGTCCATTTTATTTCAAATCAGCATATGAAAGCAAAGCTCTCCTGTAATGTCTTGCCTACAAGTCATTATAATGCAGACAACATAGCACTACTACAGTTTCTTGGCTCCTGGAGGTTAAACAAACTGTATTCATATGCTACCCATATGTAAAGTTACACACTTGCTAAAGAGCAAAGTATATTTTGTGGTTTTAATTACCCACAATTAAGATGTAAATGCAAATGCACAGAATTTTGTGATACTAGGAAAGACAATATAAGAAAATGCTATATGGAATTGTCTGTTCTGTTTCTGGACAGAGTTTTAGTCAGATTGGTTCCATAGAGAAAGGAAATCCTTATATGCATGCTTTCTGCTTTCCTACAGTCACCTGCTGAGGAAGAGTCAGATTTATGCTCTGAAGCTCTCTTGGAGGAAAGGTAGAAGGCATTTGGACCTGATGTGCCTCCTACATGGTACATGATACACCACATGAATAAATACATCCCAAACAGTATGATGTAACCCATTCGCCTAGTAAAAATAAAATCAGCTAATGGCAAGGGAAATGGACCTACTAGAAAAGAAGTCGATCCAGGTTTTCTGGGTGTAACACTAAGTAGATAACAAGGTCTCTCAAGCCTGGTAAATCACAGCATAGCCTGGAATGCTTCTTGGTGGCCACAGAGTAACTGTATAAAGATTCATTAAATTACCACGTTTTCAGATCTAATAATTCTTCCTAACGTGCTGTCCTCTCCCCTTTGAGGTGTGTAAGGACCCTGTTACTACGTCTCTTCTGGAACAGTGAGTCTCTAAATATTAGCATATGAAAGCACACTCTGATTGATTGTACCTCTTGCAGGGAACTCAAATTGCTTTATTAAGGGGATTTATGGATTTGGCCAAGTTTGGTTGCTTTGCTGCATATATCTGACACAGAGGTGATCACCCTCATTCTCTCCTTCCTTCCTTTGCTTCAATGCAAGATGGATGGAAATGAGATAGAAAATGATGTGATAGTCTCTCAGATGAAAGGAAGAAGATTCCAAGGGACCACTGAAAAATGAAATTTGTACCTACTAAGATTCACTCTGCTACTTGTTCCTTGCAATAGTGCTAGAAGTCATTCAATGAGATTTAGTTTTTATAGTAAGAAACCTTGCCATGCAGCAAGTTATCAGTTACGCTCGCTAGAATATACGGATATTTTCATACTTTTTATAGAAGCTGTATGGCCTCTGAATCCTCTGTACTGTTTTGTATGAACCTTTTGGATAGACACTAAACAAACATTATGCTTAACCTAGGCAGAGGGGTTTTTTTGTTTCTTTCCTTAGAAAGAAACACTGGAAATTATTGTATGGAGGAAATGTGATCCCCATGTTGTCAGACTAAATCTCAACCTGAATTCATCCTCAAATATTCATACATGCAGTGCATCAGGCTCACTCATGATGTTGTACAAGCAGTATATAGCTCAGCTCTAGGGCACTGGATTCAAAAAGTTTAAATAAAAGCAGGACTATTATAGATATAGTTTCAGAAATAAATGAAACAAAGAGAGGTGTGATCACCTATCCAGGTGGGAAAAGTAGAACTCAGGTTCCCTGAGCAGAACTAGTTGAATGGTTTTCTGCCCTGCAAGAGAATTCTACCTTTCAGGAAAGGAAGCTATCCATGTTTTGAAGGAATAGAAAGATTTGTAAGAATTTCCAACTATGGAGAAATAAAATTCAAAACAAAATTATAGAAATGTTGCATCAGCAGCTTTGCTTAAACAAAAAAGGAGTGTGGGAACCCAAAGTCCAAGATCTTCAATCTCAGTTAAAGTTCCCAGTGCTTCTAATTTCCAAGCTACTCCCCACACCTAATGGGGGGCAAAAGGAGTAAAAGCCCTGCAACACATCCTGAGATAGCAGCTGGGTTACAAATAAGGTGGAATATTTGAAAATGTTCAGGTCATCAGACCCAAAGTAACACACATCCTAGCTGCCCATCCCAACACACAGCTCACATCCCAATTGCAGAAAACCTGATAACCTGCAGAGCCTCATCTCAGGCAGACCTCTGACTACTTTCAGATGCTCTGCCAAAGACCTTGGACCCCTGACCCATATCTAGAACTCAAGTTGCACAGACAAACATGTGAGCCAAGGACAAGAGAATCCCAGCTGCAGTAGAAACAAGACTTCAGTGCAAATTTGCAGGAGACTAAGTAGTGTGTTTTCAGTGAACCTTTCTCATTTTGACAAATCCAAATTGCTGATTAAAATGGATTTTTGTCATAAAGGAACTATCTTGACTCTTGATTCCTAGTACTTTAGATACTGTATCATTGCTTACATGATCTCAGGTGTGAAGACTACAAGTGTTTGGTAGTTTCTGAATATTGACTTCATTAAGCAGGGTTGAAAAATAGTAACTTGTATAGTAGTATTTAAACTGCCTTGGTGGCAAAACTTCTGCTATATGTGAAAAATTCTTGATTAAAATTAAGAATTTTGATGCAGAAAAAGTGTTAATCACCTGAGAGAAACGTATTATATAGTAGATATCCCTAGACATTAACCCAGTAGGATTTCTTGACCTTGCATATTTCTGTAGGAATCTGTGGAGTGTCCTTGGTACATAAACTATGTTAGTCAAAGTTTGGTTCTACATACTTCATTAACACTTGAAGATTGCTGAGAGTCAACTTTTAAACTTAAAAAAAGGTGCAATTTTTTACTCTTGTGTCAGCAATCAACTCTACATCTTACCACAGAAGGTTCTCAGTGTGGTAATCTGTGGCACCAGGAGCCATATACTTCAGAGAGACAAAAACAATTATCACAAACTATTTTGATTTTTTACTACTGAAATAATGACTACATAGATCCTGCCCTCAAATTTTACCAAGGAGTTATGCTGTTTTCAGACATATTTGAGGTAGGCAGCCTAAAGTTTGAGAGAACATGTTGCAAAATCGCATTCAAACTACATGACGCAAGGATGGTATCAGCTAAAGAGAAGGAGTCACATGATTTGTAACTGGAGTTAAGCCTGTCCTAAAAATAAGTCAGAGAGTGAAGGACAGAATTAAACATGCTCACGTCCCTCGTGATCTTTGACAGCCTAATGGCATACTTGCCTGCTCTACCGTTGATACTTAACTCAGCATTTTGTATGGCATCTCTGAGTCCCTTTTCCATTAAATATATATAGAAAAAAAATGTACTGTCTATTTCTCAGTAATCAGATGCCACAAACAACGTATCCTTGACAAGGTTTATAACATCTGATATCACCTGCAGAACTACGGTGGCCTGGATAAAAACTCTGAAAAAGAACACCACGTCCTGTCAGCTGCTATTTCAAATGTCCTGTGCACGACTACATAATTCAAATGCTCTTAGCATTTTTATGCTCTAAAGGACATTAAGGAAAGCTATTTACATTTACAACATGAAGGTTTTTAGATTACTATTATTATTGTCATTTGCAGTCTTTAGCTGCAGCCAAAGAATGGCTTAAAATGTGTGCATCACGCCATTTAGACATGATGAGGAGTCCCTATAGCCTTTTAAGAAATATTCACCCATCAAGGGTGGGAAGCAAGGAGAAACAAAGACCAGGAAGACAGATCTTTGAAAAGTTACTGGATGGAACGGCACTGTGTGGAATAAAAGTGTCTGTTCACGTCTTATGTTCATATCTTATTTAACAATGTTATTTAATACATCTAAAAAGAAGAAAATTCAGTCTTTTGTCTTATTGGCAAAATCAGTGATATAGTTTTCCGAATTTGGTACTAGTCTCAAAATGACTTTTGGATTAAGATACTCTCTCATATAGATCTTTAAGTGTCTTAATTCTTACCTTTTGGTATCACAAACATTAGCTGAGATAGCTATAAGCTTTAGATGTGTTGTAGTTCATTATACTGCATTTTGTGCTAAACCTTTTGACACATTTATCAGATCTCATTCTTATTTTATTGCTATCGTTTTTCTCCCTGCTTTCATTTTAGGACTTTTTGTTTCTGTTTGTTAGTTTCCTATGTACTCTGAAAGAGAACTCTGCTCAAGGCCAGACCCAAACACACAGAACTTCAGGGAGGTTCAAATCCACAGCTAAACTTTGAGACTTACCTCTCTCTCACCCTCCCCACCCACCTCCTTTCCTTCCTTCACCTAACACCACTTTGGGATCATACTAAGTGTGGCAGAAAAACGATCTGGGGTAGACAATAGCATTGGTAAGACCTTGGCCATCCTAAAGGGTAGTGCAGGCAGTACGTTATGTAAGTCTACTAAATTTGAAGGAGCACTGTATAGAGACAAACAGGTCCCCAGAGACAGAAGAGACATCCAGGAGCTGAGACCTTTTGTGAAAATAACTTGAAATGAAGTATCAACACAAAATTAAAATCGTGAGGTATGTTCAGAAATCATGGGATAGGTTTAAAAGTTAGAACTAAAACTTTTTTTGATGTCTTGTCTCTTGATTTCAAATATTTAGAAGTCAACCATGCCATGCACCCATGCCACTCAAATTATTCTTCAAATCAAGAGAGTAAGCTCTTTTTGCCTTTAGCAAATACTAAGTTTTCTTTTTAAATTACTACATTCTCATATATTCAGTTAACTGAACTTCCCAGAGCTGAAACATTAATATCATAGCAAATAACAAAGATCATAATAAAATGGCCATAGTCAAGACTATAGATATTATTTTGACTCGGAAGTCTCTGTTCTGATTTGGATTGGAAGATTATGGAGTTGGGAGAGAAGTCCTTGATCTTAGTTTATTTTTTCTTTTCCCTAGTGAGAGAAGTTTACTGAAAAAAAATCCCATCACTGATAGTTTTCCAGATGGGAAGTGTAACAGTTCATACTTAATTTTCATTCATAGCACAAAGGAACAGTCCTTAAAGTTGATGTGCAGTAAATGACACACTAAAAAATAACATTCTCTTCATCTGCATTTTTTTCAACATTAATGGTAATAGTGTAGTAGTATTTGATTCTTGTGTTTGTGTTTTTTTTGTTATTGCTTTGTTAACCCAAAGGCTTTCAATACCATGATGGTTAGGGAACTTACTCAGAACGCATATATCCAGATTCAAGTCCATTTTGCACCTGGCCCACAGTGGCCTTAGATGAAAATCTTTATGCCAACTGTAAAGGAATAGGAGCCTTGGCTTCCTGTTGTATATGCCAACGCCTTAGATAGTAGCTGACACACACATCTACCTCTTTTTGACAATATAAAATTAAAACTTTGGTTCTGAATAGGTATGTTAGCATAATTCTGCTTTTTGCAAACATTCTCAAAAGCTTTCTTTTAAGTTCTGTTGTGGAATGAAGAAAATAAAATTTGAAGATATTGTCACAAAATGGAATTGTCAGCTTTGGTTAGCAGATGCATATTTCATCTCCTTGTGCCCTTCGTTAGTAGTTCTTTGTAGGAGTAGATAATGAGCCACTATTCATATGGTACTTTGGAAAGTGTATAAATGTTATCTTTTATGGGAATAAAAAGAGTTTGAGTCCAGTTTGAAATGAACACGCTATTGTAATGAAAAAAAGACTTCAGTCATGGGGACATAATGACTGTAAGTCTGGAGCAAATTCATCATTATGAAAAAATGCACCCACTTTTCCCAATAATTCTCCTTCATTAAGGCTATCTTTGGCATAATGCTGTTTTACCTTGGCAAATCTACCTAGGTTTCCCACCTTCACAAATCTTGTTCCCCCGAGACAGCTCTGTAATGAGAGTGAAGTGTTTTTATTATTGCTTTTGTTAATCATGCTTCCTGCACCCTGCAAAGTGCTTCTTATTCTAAACTGTGCCAGAATTATCAGGGAATTAATCAATACTTGTTACCAATCATGATCACGGTTGCTAATCACAGATGTAATTACCAATTGATTAATTAGTGCAGCCCTGTTCAAAAGTCAGGAGTCGTTAAATTTAGTACATATAACTTTAAATTCATCCCAATATCCACAAAGCTCTACAATTACATTTCATCGTACCATAATTTATTACACATTGCTTTTTATTAATAACTTTTATTTATTATGGTATTTTCCAGTAACCTAAATTGGATTCTTAGTCTATATATAGTTTCTCATTGTATACCTACTCTAAATAAAATAATTCATTACAATTCCTAATAATAAATGACAATAAGGTCAATGAAAATCCAACCTGTATGTGTTTAGGGATCTTGCTTTGAATTATCCTTTCAGTGTGATAAATGTCTTAGCTAAAGAACAACATTTGGGTGTATTCCAGAGGCTGATACACTGAAGTTATTTACTTTCTTCTGCTACTGAATGCAATTTATACCAGCAAAACAGCATTTCATTCTATTAACTTAGGTACTAGCTTATTTTTACTGGTCGGTGCATACCACCTAACTGCTAATTCATTTACCTTGTTTCTCGGTAGTTCTAAGTAGAAGAACCTGAATCCATTGCTTGACATTTTAACAGAGTGAAAGGAGCTAAGTTACCAGTTACAAGATAAACATATTTTCTTTATGCCTTTTCATTACTTAGAAGATTTATAAAACCTCCTGGTAAAATCACCAGTCTGCCTTCTGCTCTCATTACTCCATTAAAATCACTCCTATTAAAATTCAAAGGTCAATCATAAGGCCTTGTTTCATCTGCCTCCATTTTGACACATATTGCTATTACACCTTACTTTTTTCCTACTTTTAAGCCAGGTTTACCTTTGTTAAGAGGAAGGACATAATGACACAGCTTCTGTCAGACAATCCTTTCCTTATTCCATCCTTCTCCTGTCACCTATATAGTTGGTTTATGCAAACAGCAAATTACTATGGCAATTGCACGAGCTCAGTCACTGCGGGGGACAAAGTTAAGACTTCACCGATCCCTCTACCAGCCCCTATCAGTCTGGATTTCCTTATACAGAGGGTTCATGTGGGATCTGCTAGGTCCATATACAACCACACGGTTTCTCTATAAACTGGCATTTGGTTTTCATGGCACTACCCGAACTAGATTTTGTTTCTTCAGTCTGTCACTGACTTAGTGTTTCACTTTGAGTAAGTTCTTTAAGGTTGCGTATTTTAAGGTCTTATTCAAGTGACTAGACCTTTAATTCTGTGTAGCTACTCATATTAGAAATGATTTGACATCTGCAAAACAAGAATCATCAGCACTTGAGTGCCTCAGAATAATTCATGAAAACTATTTAAAACCTGTAACAGGCTGCTGCAGCCCATGTAGAGCTCCTGAAATGGGATGGTCAGTAGGCCTTTGCATTTGATTCTCTTACCTGGGAAACTTCGATTCCATTCATTGCCAATCTCTAGTTCACATCTCCCCACCAGACCTCCTTGGCACAGAGGTTTTGTATGATACCCTGTCAGGAAGTCAAACCCTGCTGCCTTGTGCTGTTGGTTCTGCTAACATAGGCGATCCCCCAAAAGCTTGTATCCTGCAAACACACCTCTTCCTGGAGCACCATCCATGAGGAATTTGGGTTGGGGTTAACACTTCAGAGACTTAAGACTGTCAGGGCCCTTGACACATCCCTCTCATCCTCAGGGTTTAGCTGCCAGGGCTCAAGGCCAGTATAGAGACTGGGCAGCTGGTGGCCTTCAAAGAAAAATCTAGAAGATGCCTTAGCCAAGGTTGACCCCCATTCCCCTGGGAGCTTCGGCCACAACAACTCCATGCAGCATTACAGGCTGGGGGAAGAGCAGTTAGGAAGTAGTCAAGCGGAAAAAGACCTGGGGGTGCTGTTTGACAGCTGGCTAAATAGGAGCCAGCAGTCTGCCCAGGTAGCCAAGAAGGCCAAAGGCATCCTGGCTCGTATCAGGAATAGTGTGGCCAGCAGGACCAGGGCAGTGATCGTCCCCTGGTACCTGGCACTGGTGAGGCCGCACCTCCAGTGCTGTGTTCAGTTCTGGGCCCCTCACTACGAGAAAGACCTTGAGGAGCTGAAGTGAGTCCAGAGAAGGGCAACGAAGGTGGTGAAGGGCCTGGAGCACAAGTCTGGTGGGGAGTGGCTGAGGGAGCTGGGGGGGGTTGGTCTGGAAAAGAGGCAGCTGAGGGGAGACCTGATCGCTCTCTACAACTACCTGAAAGGAGGGTGTAGCCAGGTGGGGGTCGGTCTCTTCTCCCAGGCAACTGGTGACAGGACAAGAGGGCATTGTCTGAAACTGCACCAGAGAAAGTTCAGGCTAGAAACGAGGAGGCATTTCTTCACAGAAAGGGTCATTAGGCATCGGGATGGGCTGCCCAGGGAGGTGGTGGAGTCCCCAGCCCTGGAAGTGTTTTGTAAGAAAAGATTGGAGGTGGCACTTAGTGCCGTGGTCTGGTTGACATGGTGGTGTTAGGGCAAAGGTTGGACTCAATGATCAGAGGACTCTTCCAACGAAATCGATTCTGTCATTCTGAGCTGCTTAAGCTGAGGCTCTCGACTTGGCCTCTACACAGCACCCACCCCCCCCACCGGTGGGGGGGGGGGCAGACTTGCCTGCCTGAGCTCAGACCTCCCTCGGCACTGCAGACTTGGCTCCCAGCTGGCCCTGGCTGCTGTCAGCTCGTGGGGTGCCCTGTGCCACCACAATGCCACTCCCTGCTCATCCTTCAACCTTCCCACAAGGGCCCCTGCCCTTGCTGCTGCCCAACAGTGACAGTGCTTTATTTTCATTGGTTTCAAACACACTTTATTCTTCATTTGAGACAGTACAAACCCCAGGAGACTATTATAATACTAAACACAATCTCACTACTTCATTTATCTCATAAATTGAGTTTGTCTTTGGATTTTGGAATACAACTTCATTTGGCAGGATGTGCTCACCCCACTGCTTTTCTGCCAACGACATCTCTCTGCTCTGCAGCCAGCTTTTTTTTCCTCCTATTTCCTCCACCCTCCTCCTCTCTCCTTTCTAATCACCAGCACCTTTCTGTCATCAGATGCAATCAGTGATTTTTTTACCTGATTACCATCTCCTGATAACATTTAGATATGGGAAACTGATATACCACTGGTCACAATCATCTGTTTCTGAAAGAATGCAGTATTTGACTGTATCATCACCAGTTGCACATCTCATATTTTATTATCCCCAAGCAAAGCACAGGGATTTTTCCTATCAGTTCCTATGACTTTTCAGTGTCAGAAAAGAATATTGGTGAAAACTAGTCCAATGTTTAAAATAGTGTGCAACCCTGCCTGGCGATCAAATGAAAATAATACTCTGCACATACACATATTTGCCTGCCCTATTCACCCCGAGAAATCAAAAGAGGCTCAACTAATAGGTAAGTGCAAAATGTTCTCATCGAATATACTGCTGCAACAAATTTTAAAATCCATTAAACAGTCAGAAAAAAATTATTTTATTTTTTATTTCATGTTAAATATTTTCCCTATGCTAAATACTATTTCAGCATCTAATGAGCAGCAATATGAAATAAATTTACTTTATACATATTAGTAATACTTAATTATTTTAGCTAGAGCAAAATATGTATGTATTTTAGGTTGATTTAAGGATATTTAACTGTAGCTAGACTTTATCTTTCTATATGCATCTGCTCACTATTTGTCTTCCTATATGTATCTGCTCATATAAAGATATACCTACTGAGATGTTGTACCACTATTTCAGAGCTAAGGAATTTTTTTTGTTGTTCCAGATATAGATACATCATCACGCAGCATGTTTTTCTCTTACCTTTCAACTGAATAAAGTGCAAATGGAAAGTATTGAAAACGCAATGGCTGGATCACTTGGATTTCTTCATAGCATTACACGTTATAGCCGCGTTAAAAGCAAATAGCCTTAGCATGGATAACGGTGTCTTACAAAGAATACCCAAGGAATTAGGGGCTATCAGCCAGGTGCTGAACAGCTCTGCAATGTCTCTGAGTTCTGAAGCTGGGTTATGTCGGCTCTGCTCACTAGATCTCTGCTGCTGGCACTGATGTCTGTCCTAAGTGCTGTCATTACAGTTTGCAACCTGCTAAACCATGCAAATTTCAATGCTCCTGGGAGCAGAATAATAAACGTTATGCATTGTTAAACCTGTCACTGATTCAACTCTCATGTCCCTCAGTAAAATTTTATAGTGGGTGTCCATTCAGCCTCGCAGGGACAAATAAAAGGGAGTGTTTTGAAGCAATATTCATCTAAAGGATGAAGTGTCATGGTCTCGTGGCAAGTGACTACTTCAATGGCAGAGCAGTTTGATTTGCAACAGTTACAAAACAGCTATTTCTGACCCCAGAGCATAGCAGAGTTAATTACGGTAGTAAGCAGTTTGGAGCAAATAATTTATATTGTGATGCTTTAGTTCGCGTAAGAGAGAAGAGATTTGTCAAAACATACTAAGACAGCTCCTCCAAATGTTACTTTCTTTCCTAACTCAACAGTAAAAATCTTCTTGCTTTGTTATGACAGAGAAAATGTAATCCAGGGAAGGTACATCTTTCTTAATCTATATATTGTCCTTAAGGCCATATTTCAGGTCCAAAGAGTGTTAGCTGACAGGCCAAACATGTTGCACAGAGTCTTTCA
Organism: Cariama cristata; assembly: GCF_000690535.1. Lineage (NCBI taxonomy): Eukaryota > Metazoa > Chordata > Aves > Cariamiformes > Cariamidae > Cariama > Cariama cristata. The sequence goes on from NW_009629466.1 coordinate 27,280, forward strand.
GAGAAAGAAAAAAAATTTTTTGTTTGTTTTCACAAGAACTGCAAGTTATAGAATGACGGCCTTTTGGCGAGACTAGAGAAGGCTTTCAAGGTTGTGTATTAAATTAAGCACCCTGTCTGTTACCTGCTGCTTACTTTATCTCTTCTTGTCAGTAGGTAGAGGTACTAGTGACTTAAGACAGCTTTTTTCATCCTTCTCAGGTTGGCACCCCCCTTAATTTGTTAAATAAGAATGAAACATCATTAACAAGAATGCACCATTCACATGTGTATGCTTTACAATGGATTATCAGAGAATATTTAATCCTGAAAGGCAGGGCAAAAAAACAGATACTAGGTTCTAGCAAAATTTTCAGCCACTCACTTTCCGCAGCCCTGATTCCATTTCACTGTTCCCACAGTGGTTGCTATCCACAAGTTGAGAAAATTAACATGAGCTATACTAAGATATCAGAAGTTTCCACCCTGCATCTTCAGCTAAGCTCCTGCTTTTCATGTTAAATTTCATCAAATTCTGCGCACGTAACGGAAATATCTGAGCCTCTCTATTCAAAATGCTCAGTGTGACCCTAACTTTTAGTTTGGATGGACCATTATCTATTGTCTATATCTTCATTTGGTACTCATCTGACAGATGAGGAATGAAAAAAAGGAGTATTCAGGACAATAAAATGAACATTTGTTTCTATCAGGTCACACCCATGAGACTAGAAAGCTGAAAATGTGAGATGGGAAAAATGAGTCAGTTCCTAATTGCTATCTTACTATTTCAATTCTCTTTTTGTCGTCTATATGCTAACTATCCCTCTCCCCTCTCTGTTTTGCCACAAGCCTAGAAGCACTGTTCTTCTGGACCTCATCTACTCCTCACAGTAGCATGTTGTGTATCACATTGGCTTTAAGAAGCAAAGTGACACTTACCGCACACACATCAAGAGATCTGAAGGCACCATGCAATTTTTGCCAGTGAATAAAACATCATAAACTTTGGTTTATGAACCAAGGCTCTCTATTGGTCTTGGTTCATGTCTGCCTAGTGGAGAAAGAGTTATGGGAGGGAAAAACAACCTTTCTCATTTTCCTGCTTAATAGCCATTTTGTTTCAGAGCAGTGGAATATCAATAAAAAGCAAAGCTATTTTACCACTATCATTTACCAGAACATAATACTTTATGCTTTGCTAATCTGTATGACTCACTTTTGACAGAGCTCATCAGCTCTATTTTATAAACAAGATGGACAATATCACATATTCTGTACAAGAGAATAGAGGATCCAGATTACAAATCCTTGACTACAGTTAGCAGAACAAAAATGCCATCGTTAATAGACAAAAATTAGGGCACAGACTTTGTCTCCATTTGAGGACACACAGTCTAAGCAATCTATGTTCAGATTTAACATAGGTCTGAGCACCTTCCTTTCACTTCGATTCCAAATAACTAACAGGATCTGTGAAAGTGAGGCAAAAGGTCACTTCTCTAGCAGCTGAGCTGTCAAAGCCACTAACTAATTTGATAAACATGGTCACTGATGACTTCCCGAGGCCATCTTCAACCCATTAGGTTTTCTTATGCATATTAAAAAACTTAATTTAACTTGTCATATACTATATTTTTAGTGTTGTCCATTACTACAAACAGGAGGATGTAAACAGAATGAGAAAAAAATTATTTACAAGTAAAGTTTCATAAACTGATATCCGAGGAGATTTCTCATGCCAGATTTTTAAATCAGAGAGGCTGAGGTAGAGCCACATGCAAGTACCTGCAATTTTAGAACAGGTGATTTGGTTGCCCCAAGGTGAGAAGAAGTTTTTATTAAGTCTGTTGCACTATCACAGTGTAAATGCAACAGTTCTATAAAAGACATACAGTGGTTAGACTTGGGAATAAATTCTGGAATACATAGTTAATATAATTATGCTCTGACAACTACTGCAATATCTACTGACAGAGCTCTAGGTCCATGAGGATGTGCTCGGTATTCACACTATTGTAATTTATCTCACAGGAATAAAAATTGTACTGCTTGATTCCTGAAAGGTGATTTCTAGTAGAACAGTGATCTTTAGAAGCAGATCAATCAGACAAACACAATCAGTATACCATAAGCATAACTTCTTAGAGACTGATTAAAGAAACAGACCAAACCACTCCCACAAAACCCCCATGAGGATCAAATCATGACTAGCTAAGCAAACCAAGCCATAATTCTGCTATCATTTTCCCTTAGCGGAGTCTGCAGATAGGAACAATCCTAAGAAGGTCTGAACTTAACAGACTAAGGCATGGCGAGAGGGCTCAGTGAATGCACTATTTCCTCAACCTAATGGTAAAAACTGACTGTTTCTAAGCCACAAGTATGGAAAACTAAGCATTATGTGTGCCTCGGTATGCTGCCATACCATCCTTCAGAAGCATTCCTCATCACATGGCTCTGTACAACTGCCTTCTGAGAGAAAACACAGGAGCAGAGAGGACAGATATACTGCATAGGTTTCAACTTACAGAAAGCAAATAAACTTATGATGCAATGTCTATAACCATCTTACCAAACAACTCCAAGAATCTGTGTAACCTGTGTGTAGAAAACTCTCCCTTTTTCCTTCCTTCATAGCATGCGAAGGAATAAAGGCTGGAATTATTTGGACAAGGTGCACTTGCTTCTCAGCAGCTTCTGCTCTCTTCGTGCACATGCTTTCATGCCAAAGCACAGGCAATTAATGCTTTTGGGAGAGGGAGGGTGGACTTGAACTTACTGAAATGGAGCCTTTTCCATAAAAAAACTGGTAAGTACAGTCCTCCTAAGACAGATCCAGCTGGCACCTAAAGTCTTGAAATAGCTATCAAAGCAGACCGTTGCAAATGTGTAAGGGACGTGGCATTATTAAATGAGACTGAAGAAGCTAATGACCTATGTGCTTCTATGCATGACATAGCTGTCAAGACCTTACATCTCAGAAATTTTCCTAGATATTCCGCAAAACTCCCTGTGTTAGAACTAAGTACTGTGTCTGTCACAGAGATTCTACTTGCTGCAATAAAAAAGGAAGCAAAGTAGAATCTGGGAAGCAAGCGTATTCCCAAACAGTTTTCTTTTAAAATCCAAAAGCACTGGACAGCTAGTTTCTACAACAGCTGCAATCAAAAATTAGTACTATCATGTTAAATCTGAACTCTATCAAGCAATAACAAACTTCTGTGAGGACTCAATATCTCCCAATGAAAAAAAAGTATTGGCAATATATCTCTGCATCAGTGCAGAAAATGGATTATCATTCCAGTATTTATCTTCCACTAGTTGGGACAAGATTTTCTATGCCTCTGTGTACTGAGAAGAGGAATATGACCTCACATTTACAGTTTTGATCCAGATAACAACTTCCATTCCCTGTTGTCTTGGTTGTGCTTTCTGCAAGTGCTGGCCACTGGAACTGAGGAAGCCCGAACAGGTGAATATGTTATACTTATTAAAAAAAATTGGAGTAAGGGAAGAAATGGCAGTCTCATACTTCACTCTCTTCCTGCAGGACAGTTGACTTGCAGACAGTGAAAGAAACTAAGCAAACTGCAACCTCCCTCACCTGTATTTTCCAGAATTAGCTGGTGTTACAAAGTAATTTGTGACCTTTGCAGTTCATAGCCTCTCTTGTGACAAGTCCATGAAATTTCCTGGGTAATGCTGAGTAATGCTATCTCTACAGGCCAGTACTGTAGAGTTCCTAAAAGAGCCTATGCAGTTCAGTTGAGCTGCATTTTGCTATTCTTTGGGTACTCCAGGGAAATGTATTAGGATGACAGTCTACTAATGTTCCAGTGAATAATGACATCTGCAAGAGAGGAATGACGTGATTTCAAGCATGGAACATGAAATGATCCCTTTCTCATGCCAGATGACGATAAAGACAGTAACAGAATTTACTGAAAAAAACAACCAACAGTATATTATAAGATTTTATCAGTACACGGACATCAGAAAAAGAAAAAAGGCCACATTTAACCTTCGTCAAAGTTGAAGTACGAAATGTTCCTTCCTCTTTGTCTGTATCCCATTCACAAGCTATAGCTAAAACAGCTTGCAGAGCCTGTCCTCAGGAAATGTGCTAGCTGCACAGGCATGGTAGCTCATGAACTTCCAGCCTTGAGATTTGCTGGTTGGATCTTTCAAAATCAGTAGTGATAATGATTATGGTGTGACTGACTCCCAAATCTGATTTTGAGGCAGTATGTGACATATCGCTTCAGAGACTCATAAGTGATTCCAAGAAATTAAACAAATTTAACAGTGATTCAGTATTCTTTATTAGCAGCGCTGGATGCACAGGGGATCCTTCCACCTAGCGTGCATACCGTGCTTGTGTTACAGGCTTATATTTTTAGTTTTTATACATATTCATAAGACTTCCAAGAGATGATTAACATATTAACAATTTTCCCAGAACTCATTATCATAGGTAACTCCCATTTCCGTATGTCCATTTTAGTCCTTTTGGGGGTCTTCAGAGACATCTGGTGGTCTTTTACTTCTTCCACTCTTCTTCATCACCATGTCCTTTTGCTGAACTTTTAGCTCTCATCTTCCTTTTTCTTGATTGACAGCAGTCTCAGATCCTGTTCTCCTAACAAGGTCTTTGGTAATGATTTAGGAGTTCCTGCCTTGAAGTGCAGTCCCTGATAATGAGCGCAACATCCTTGATTTAAGGGTCTTGTTATCACTTTTATGCCAGATGTGGTCATGCACTGGTACCAAGTTACACACTACTACATACCATTGTAACAGGCTTGTGTTTCTAAGATTAACTCTCTAGTTCCCTTATGATAATAAGAAATCTTCTTCCTCTGCATACTGCCCAGCAGAGTGCTACAATCTGACCCACTAGAAAAGCCCATCATATTTGCAGCTTGCTTATCATGTGAACGTGTTTTCTGGAGCTTTGCTGTTAAGTGCTGCCCGCCCAGGTTGTTTTCTGACAAACTGCCATTCTGTACAAAGAAAACGGCAATTCCCAATAACAGGCAGCAAACTACGAATGCTGCTTTTGTTGTTCGCTGTCACACCATTAATCACAATGAAAGTTCCTTTGACACTGTTCATGTTCAGTAACCAATATTTACTCCTATGGGAGAAAGCTTGATGACACTTACTATTAGTAACAATGTGGATTTAACATTCCCCAAAAATGCATCTCAGACATAGTCTGCCTATTTAAGGAGAGAGGAAGAGATAACAGTACAGAAAAATCTTGGGGCAAGGGCTAATCCCATTTTCAAAAGTAGCTTCTCATTCTTGCTTGTCCATCATAAAAAACCTCAAGCTAAATGAACAGAAGTGCTCAACACTCATAGAAGCTAAACATTTTTCCCCTACTAACATTGTCCTGATATCTCCATTTGCTCGCCTGTAGAACAGACACAATGAGTTCAGGTATACTGTGTTCAGTGGGATCGATAAGCTATGTTTCAGAATGATAGGGGGTTTGCCATCCCACAGCACTGTCCACTAACATCTAACCTACCTGAAAGAAATGACAAGCCAATAAGGCTAAGCAAGTCACCTATGGCATATTCTGTCTTTACATAATTCTTTGTATCTGCGTGTGCATATACTTGGCAGTTAGATCCTCTGCTGCTTAAAGAAAATGAAGGTACATTGTTCTTTATATATACAGGGCTCCCCGCAATTCTACATTAGTCAATGAAAAGGATATAACTGAATGATGAAGTAGCAGCAGTCATTGCTCAAATTATTTATAAGTCGTTCATTCATCTTTATGTACAGGGCTGTCAGGTTTCTCCCCCTCACACAGAAGGAAAGAAAAAATGAGACTTGGTGTTTGCTCTTCCAAAGAGCTGTGCAAAGATTAACTAAAAACAGATGGAAAATAATGATAGAAGGAAAAGGCCACACAAGAATAAGATTTAATGTGGCTTTTTAATATAGCTTGTTCCTAAGTATAAAAAGATTAGAAAGATATTTGCACTAAAGCCTTCAATATGTTATAATTTACGCTCCTACAACGTGAATGTAAACGTGTATGAGAAATACTATTGTTCTGATCTGGTGGCATTATGCTCTCCCTTTGCACTGGTGTGAAGTGGCATAGAATTAGACAATATTGAATGCAAGTTAAAGACAACACTGACACATATGGTGAGTAGAAACATTATTTAAGACAGATAAAACTGAGCTGAACATCCTTCTAGTGCCTAATACCCAGAAAACAGGATGAATTCCTATCAGGAAAGGTATGTTGTACCTTGTTTTCCTGTTGTTTTCCAAAGATAACTCAAATTCAAGCTGTAGCAGAAGAGCTTGTAAGCAACTTTAAAAAAGGTCCCAAAATTCAAAGAACCACTGGTAAATAAGCACCATGGCTCCAGTGTCCCTCTCCATAGGCAGGTCAGAGAAGTATGCTGGCTGCCACGGTTGGCAGAGTGTCATCCGTCATGGGTTTTTCTCTTTTTTGAGAGAGAGTTTCTGGCACCACCGTGGTACCGATGGAATCATTGTTCAAAGAAAAAAATCATTGGAGGAATTGAACACATGGAATTATGACAAAAGGCAAGATGGAATCAGTCTCTGAAGCACCTGGAGCGTCACCTCATCAATAAAACTATTTAAATAACATGCCATAACTAATTTTCAGAATCACAACTCTTGAATTTAAGATCTGGATCTAGCTTTAAGTCCAGTTGGCTCCTCAGACCATCATCTGATAAAAAAATGTCCGGAGACAGAAGCTTGGCTGTAAGAGCAACTCTTTGTAATGCGTTTAGCAATACTGTGAAAAATTTGCAGCTTCACTCAACTTCTCAGTCCCAAATAGACTCTCAGGGTACCCCCAGTGAAGCTGTTTGTTAATACTGTAGCATTGACAAAGACAGATAAACCTCTTTCATTTCTATTTTGGGCAACTAACTTAGATCTGTCTTCCAACCCTAGGAATCATGCCTTCACATATACTGGTGAAATTTATTTTTTTTTTTTAAAGTCACTCATTTTAAAAATTTTATTTCTGAGCGCCAAATAAACAGCGCAGAGGACATCACAAAACCGAGAGGCCAGAATTGTTATTTTCAGAAATTTGGCTAAAAATGTACATTCTCTGTTAACAAGAAATCTGGCACTGTTTAATGCAATTGTTTAAATAACCTGACCTAAATAGCGCAGTAGAGCAGAAGAGTCAGCAAACTCAGAGTTGCACAAGGCTCAATGAGGTAAATGCCTGGAGCACATCTTTTATTAAACAAGGAAAGATAGATCCATTCTACCATGTTCTGACTGTTCAGACACATGCTACAAGTGTTACAACATCCATTGCAAATTACTGTTTCCACATTCATATCATCTCCTATTATCTCTGCTCAGTCACTGTGCGGCAGCCTAATATATTCCTCACCATACAGACCATTTTATTCTAACTACTAAATAGCATTTCCCATTTGGATTCTGATATCCAGCAATAGGCTCATTCATTTAAAGACAGTTTCTGCATATCTTACTGAAAAATGATATTTTGTAGCCAGGGAATTTAAACACTTTCCCAACCTGGAAGATTAACCCATTGGCATTGTGTGTGTATGTACTTTTGTATACATATGATCGTTACTTGAGGCAATGGTGTAAGCAACAACCACCAAGTATTGCACAGAATGCATGATTAGTTGTCATGATGATGACTTCAAGACTCTTTACTGCTGGATTACTAGTAAAAATCCATTTATGAGCCCTAAGTTGCAAAGCACTTACACAGCTCCTTAATATCAAGCAGTTATGTATTCAGTGGGACTGATCTAGAACTAACCTCAGATTTACCTTAGCATTAGATAGCAGCTAGTTAGTGATGGCTACCACATTTTTCCCCCTCTTACGAGGCTGTAAGAACAGCGTGAGGACACCTGGAACATTGTCTGTCAAAAAAAGTCCAATTATCATTTGTAGTAATGAGGTACATGAATATATAGGCCATCATGTTTCTTATTACCACACCTGTTATGCACTGGGGCTTATTGAAAACTTCTTTTGCACTTGCAGTTCTTCGTTAATTTGTCCTTGTGCATCATCCATGTCATTGACATCCAACTTTACATCTCATTTTTCAAACATGCCTTCAACTTATTTGGGTACTCCTCAGTCAGCACATAGCACACTACATGGATATACACCTGTAGACTTATGACAGAGCTAGTAAGGTGATCATATATAAATGATGACTTCTTCAGGTCAGAACTGATATTTGTTATAAATATTGGTAATGGCCAGTTTTCCATAACAATGATGATTTCATGGAAACTGTAGGCCTCCACAAGATAACATTTCCAGCAAAATTTGCAAACTGATCACATCCCTATTGGGAAAAGCAAACTATGTTTGTTTTGGGGTCAGTCTATCTTCAGACTCTTTATTGACCTAAGTAGTCCCAGTGCCTCTAGGGAATGTCCCTATTTCTGATCCTATGTCCAAACCCCCCTAAAGGAGGACTTCAATCAGATTAACACAGCAAATCAGATAGCTTAATGTTACGGGAAAAGGGAACCCATCAGCACTATCAATTCAAAATATGTACAAAACCTTTTGTTTCACAAGAAATTCTAGTATTTCAGTTTGATTTCCAATCAAAACAGATGGGTAATTTTGATATTTCTACATGAGAGAGTTTTTAATTTTATTTCTTAGCTGTCCTTAAAGACTTAAACATGAACTGAAGGGAACACTTGCAAACGTGATTTAGAAGTAAGTTCTGTGCTGGAGAGAAAATGAGCATCTACTGTCACACTGGGCATGCTCAGCCTATAACTCATGAGTTATATGAGGTTATAGGAGGTCAACCAGGTCTACTCACCTGGCCCTCCACCTGCACTTGATAGCTGTTTGTCTTGAGATAGCCTTCTGGCAGCAGACTTTAGCCTAGATAAATTATCCTGCTAGTGCCAGCCTGCTCCTGGCTGCCTCTTCCATCATTGAGCTGCACTGCTCATGTGCTACACAATTTCAAGTGCTCAGATAAGTCTCTGGGAAAAAAACACAATGGTGGCAAAGAACAGGCCACTTGTCACTGCCAGAACTGTGAACCCATGAGCAACTCCTTCTGCCTGCGCTCCAAATTGCCCGTGGGTCACAGAACAGCCAGAAGCACAAACCATCCCTGTTGGAGGAAGATGCAGGTCACCTGTTTTCCTAGGGCAGTAACATGGCTATTTGTGCTCCAGCCTTAGGCACAGGATGTGCTTAAGCCTAATATTTTGGTCAAACCAAGTCCTCAAGAGATTTAACTTGAAAAATTTATTGCATATATGGCAAGATGAGACTTTGTGCAGCTAAAATGAGTAGCAGAATGCAGTCATGTTGAGGCTTCATTAATGGAACTATATGGTATTTGTCAGCAAATAAATCTGTTTCCAGGTAACTGAAGCCTAAAGAGAAGCTGTTTGAGTTTCTAAGTCTGTCCATTTGTACAAGAAATTAAAAGTCCAATTAATTGCATTACAAACACAGTGTTGGTAAAATGTGTCTTGCAGATGGCACCTTGCCATCACATACATCCTTGAACCCAGGAATGCAAATCTTTTCAAGCAAGAAGTCAGCAGATGTTATAGCAAAATGACATTTAATATTAGATGTCACTTAGAGCTGGGGACATGGAAATACTTCTCTCATATTCCAACAGTGGTTTTCCTGGCAAAAAAAAAATCTTGAAAAGAGGAAGTGATGACACTTACCTTTTCATTTTTTTGCATGCAGTCTTGCTTACATGTTATTAAAGGTATGGTAAGTTCACCACCAGAAGCTAAATCATTCATTTCAAGCTGTTATTTGGCCTGTCCAGATGGATCTTACATAGGCAGAACTGTTCTCTTTGAGAGACAGGTTGTTACTGACTGGTATGGGCCTTCAATTACATCAGCCATAAATGATTTTGTAATAGTAAAGGAGCAAACAGAAGCTGCTTCTTGCTTTTATGACTAAAACTTCTTTCAAGATCGTAATAGTAGACCACCTCCCCAAGGGGGCATTGCCTTTATTGTGATTTCTTTTTTGATTAGCAGAGAGTGAAAGAACTGATGCACTCTCCCAAGAAGCAAGACTTTCTGGGAAATTGTTCTACTTGTGTAGGGAGGCTGATTTGCAGAAAGCAACGACCTACCTAAAACTCCTCCAGTTTGAAATTACTCTTAAAGTATTTAGAGAAAGCAAAGAATGCTTTATTTTTAACTATATTTCAATCTTTCATTAGTTCTCCAGCTTTACATGATTTTGAGTTAATAGTATCGCCCAGATCTAAAAATACTCTACTTCATCTAAAAGGACTTTTCTTCTGACATTTTGAGCCTTGTTTGTAAACTCAAGCACAAAAGAGAAGCAGGGTTGACAAAATGATAAAAATAAACAATGAAGACACTCAATGGCTATCTTTAGGGCATCAGAGTTACCAGTTCCAAAGGATTAAGGGCATAAGTACACGCTGTTGCACAGGTCAGATGGACTGGACTCAGGCACACTGCATTGGCAGGCTGACTTTCTGAGGCTTTAGCATGCAATCCAGAGGGACGGTGGCCTTGACCTTTATTATCAAATGAAAGGGAGCATATTCTGATAAAACATGGGACTGAATTATAAAAAAAATACCAAGCTGCTCTTCCAAAAACAAGGTAAGGGAAGCCCCATGGGAGATAAAACTGTGCTTCAGTTTAGGGGTTAACTTCCGCTGAATTGGTTGTGTAAAGGACAAGAAAGAGTTACCTTCTTTTTTTCACAAAATGATCTTCCTGTAAGAAAGATGGAATTATTTTTGAAAGCCACAAGGGGAGATAGCCACTTTTTGCAGTGCTACAGCGATGAATTCATTAGAACGTACGCTCTTATGAGCACTGGACAGGGACACAGCTGGTTTGCTTTACTTCAGGAGTGCAATGTCACAAGATGTCAATGCAGCATCGTGACAGGCATCTCACTTTTATTTAGCACGTGCTGTAACATGAATCACAGCATAAATGTTGGATTCCTCAGAGTTGAACATGAGAGTTTCAGACACTGATTCATGCTCTTACCTGAAAGCACTGCAATAGCAATTTCATGTCAGCTTGAGTCCGAAGAGGGACTCATGCCTCCCAGGGCCTACAAAGATAGAGTCAAGGACTTTTGTACTTCTCAACACACTTGTCTTTCATTCAAGTCACGAAAATCCAAGCAAAGGAAAAAGTTATCAGCGTAAAAAAAATCACTCCATGATGCATTTTTTTAAAAAAGTAAAAAAGAAAATGTTGCATTTCCTTTGGTAAATGCAATGTTCAAAAATAGTTTGAAACAGCTGGTTCAAGTGGAAACGAGTAATTTTGTCCAGGTCACAAAGTGACAGTAAACGTTTGTTGCATGCATACATAAAGGAAAGATCACAGATGTATTTTACAACATAGCAGAATAATTTATCTGCCTCAGACTCATGAATATTTGCACTGAGCCTTTGTGACCGAGAAAGCAGTCTGAAATCTCAATATCCTGTTATTATCTCCAGTAGATGTGGAGTTTTGATGCTTACCTCCACAAGGAAGTAAATCTGTTAAGAATTTTATCCTTATATGAAAAGTATATATATTTACTAGGCAGAAGAGATGAAGCAGAGTTTGGATTTTATCCTGAACTCTGAGATGAGAACTTTTGGTAATGCAGGAGACAGAACCGTGAGACAAGATCTACAAACATGGAGTGCTCTAGTATCTGAAGTGTCATTTGGTTGTTCTCATATACCACAAATACTTTTAGCTGCTTACCTGTTGCCCTAAGAAAAGCAAATGAAAGAGCCAGAAAGTAAGAAAAGCAGGAAGGTGTCACCATTTAAGGCTGGGCCGGCACTTAAAACGGGTGGCAGACGCTCTCTGTTAACCCCCTCCCTCCCCCCAGGAGGGGAAAGGACGGAGAAAAGGGAGAGACACTTATGGGTTGGAAATTAAAACTACTTTAATAATACAACAATAATGAAAAGAAAGCATAAGGTATTAACACTAGTACTGCTAACCGTGGAAATAAGAGGAAAAGTATACCAAAC
>NW_009629467.1:0-2185 GCF_000690535.1 Cariama cristata
AGTCTCAAAGATGCAGTGGTTTATTTAAAGGTTTCACTTTTCAGGATTTCTTGCCGTATTTGTTAGGGTCTGTGTCCTGGGGCACACGTTTCTCCCAAGCCTTGGGCCCGCCACAGAGTGAAAACTGCTTTGTCTTTGTGGAGACGACCAGCGCCGACCGTCAGACAGCCGCTCTCTGGCAGAACTCGTGACAAATGTGTGTTTTAAACGCCCCAGACTCGTATCCTGGTCCTCAAATCCCCATTCCAAGGATGCTCCTTGCTCAGCTTACGGTGGGCTTTGCATGGTGATGCTCCCTTATACACATTTATAACTATTTATACTCTTTTGGCACACATTTATACATCGGACAGCCTGATTTGGGAGTGGGCAGTTAGCATCCCTCTCTGTAAATGGGGCTCTGAAAGAGCTGGCCAAGCTCCTGTTGAACTCCTGGTGGAAAGCTACCAGCACCGTTTATCACGGCAGTTGGGAGCGATGTACCTGAGCTGTAAAATAAGGGTCTGGAGGGATGGCTCTTCAATTTGCTTCCCCAGGCTTTTGCGGAGCTGTGTGTCCCTGGGGTTGCAGGGGAGAGGAGCTAGCCCCAACCCTGGATGGCGTGAAGGCATTTCCTAGCCCGGCCTTTAGAGAGGCTGGTGCTGATTAACTTTAGATGTACCTTTTATCGAGGGTAATGGTACTTCTCTTCCTTTGCAAAGTGTCTCAAAATCCGCAGCCCGGCTATGTCGTGTGGTAAGCTGAAGGATACGGTGGCTTTGTCGCCGTGTTACTCCACGCTGGCACTGATGCCCACCAGCAGCGGCCCCGCAAAGCCTCAGACCCTGCTGACGTGGTTTTCCTTCGCACAAGGCACGTTCAGGAGCTCCCACCCGTTGTCTCTGCGGGATGGGTGTCGGACCCACCTGGGGGGGCTGCTTCGGGGATGTTACCCCCCAGCCATCCCCAGCCATCCCTGGGCAAGAAACGGACAGAGAACCGGGCAGGGGAAGGTTAGCTTGCTCTGCCCTCGCTCCCAGGCGGGATCAGCTCCACCTATGCAGATCTTTATTTCTTCTTACAAAGAGAAATGAAACAAATTTTATAAACATGTTCATAATTATAACAGCATAAGCTCATGATTTAAAAGCAAGGTGAACGACGGGTCCTTCCCGGAGCCCGGACGGGACCGACGCTGCGCTCCCCAGCCCTGATAGAAGCCAGCTGAGGGCATTAAGTGTGAACCTTTATCTCTGCTGACATGACATATTATTAAAAAGTATTTCGAGTAATCTTTTATTTCCTTAGCATTGCAACACATTTCAAGAACTTGGCCAGGGATCAACCAACCCTTTTTAATTTCCTACAATGAAAAATAAAACAAAAATAAAGCCCAGCTGAGATGATATAATCAGGAACATTTTGAGGGTTTAGGTCGAATTAATATGTCAGAGAAGGGTTTTCAGGGGACTTGGAGAGCTTTAGTCTGTCAAAGACTGACTCAGACCCTTCTTGGGCTTTGTAATCTTATTGTCTTTACCAAATTATGGGATGGTATGTCACGTATTACCGTCATCAGAAAATGGAGCAAATAATCGTTTGGCATAAAGTTCAGAATAACTAACTTAATTTTAAAGCAAGTGTTATACAATATGCCAGAAATGTTTGCTTAACTTGAAAATGATCTTTTAATACTGTCCATTAATCAGTTAAAGCTCACAGGTAAATTCCAAACACAGGCTTTCCTGACCGCTTTAGGGGCAGGCTTTAGGAGATGTAATTGTGTTCAAGCTGCGCTCGGTTTCGCCGAGATTTACTTTGCATCTACCAGAACAAAATAAAAAACCAAACCCAAACAAACCAAAGCAAACCAAACCTGCCTTGTGGCTTAGGGATAATATTTTGATATCACCTGCGCTCAATTGTGCATCTAATACTTTTCTTTTTTATATCTCCACCTGATATGTCATAGACTTATATAAAGCTGCAATTGTAAATTTGGTGCTAGGACATTTTCAGTTCTTGTGGATAAACTTGAAGGATGGTTTATTCTCTGCTTCACGAATTCTTAGCAAGAAGATCTTTTTTTTTTTAGCATTTGGGGAAAAAAATGGTTTCCAAACCCACAGTTCCTAACCAGAGAGATGCCGCACTGCATCGTCGGGTACCATTAAACAAGCCCTGACTCCCATAGCGCGGCCCCCAC
>NW_009629467.1:2227-18969 GCF_000690535.1 Cariama cristata
GGGGGAAAGGCTACCAAAGGGTGCGGGTGCCTCTCCTGTCCTGGCTGGGGGGGTCTGAGGGGGGCTGCACCCTACACCCTCGTTTCGGGGGGTGTCACTCCTCTTCCCTCCCTGAGACGCAGCCGGAGCCAGCAAAGCTGCGAACCCAGGCTGGTGCCGTGGCCCCGTGGGCTCTCCCCTCCCCGGCCTCGGTGGCACCAACCACATCTGCCCTCACGTCTTCCCTTTCAAAATCTTTCCTCTCCTGTAAAAATGTATTTTAGGATTGATTGAACTGTGATTCCTAACTTTTTATTCCAGGACTCACCATCCAGTTTGCATTGTTCCAGTTACCTTACCTTGTCAGTTAACCTTACTCTTATTAGTAAACAAACAATCTATTTTTTTTCAGGTCACAACCTATTTGCTTGTCGTATTGTAAATATAAACGGATTTTTGTCATACTGTAAATATAAATGAACGCTTATCATATTGTAAATATAAATGAATGTACTGCCTCAAATCCAGCAGGGATAAACCTGACATTGAAGAAATGCGAGCTCATATCTGATATTCCCATGTGCAAATAATATCATTTTCTTGGAAGAAAAAAAAAACAACTAACTTACGGAGGATGCAGTGTGCCACAAAGAGCTGCCACTGTCAGCACGGAAAGGGATGGAAGGTTTGATACGGGAGGACAGTAAAGCTGTAATAAAACAGTTTCTAAGTGCTCTGGCTAATACTCAGGCTGCAAGGGGAGTGGATGTGACCGTCAGCCGAGTAATCCTTCTGTGGGCTGAAATAACGCTGCTTTGGGCTCTACGGGAATGGGAATTTGCAATATTCAGCTTTCATTTTTGTAAATGTAACTACCACTTCATATGAGTCATTAACTAATTACTTATTAACGGATTAAGAAATTTTTCTTTTTCCTAAAAACGAATCTTTCAAACAGAAACTCCTGAAGACGAAGCAAATCTTGGCAAAAAAATACCCATAGTAGCTTATAGCAGCGCGTAGGAGATTGTTTTCCCTTACATTCTCAAATGTCCAGTCCCACAGCAAAGCTTTAATTTCATTCTCTGTCTTATTTTGCCCATAACGAACTTTGAAAAACCTCTGCTCTTACAGCCAAGCGCGGTGTGAGAGCGTGGGCTCGCCGTCCCCCATCGGACTGCGGCACCTCCGGGCCGACCCTGCGACGCCCGAAGCAGGAGGCGATGGCAAAGTTCAACCCGTCCTTGTCCTCAGGAGCAGCCCGAATTCATTTCATGGCCAAAAATGACAGGTCTGGGGAAGAAACGGCCAGCTTAGGGTGGTGGACAGCTGGCCCTGAAGTTCCTGGGTTGGTTGACCTCCTAAGGTGGCTTCTTCACTGCCACGTGCACTGCATTAGT
Organism: Cariama cristata; assembly: GCF_000690535.1. Lineage (NCBI taxonomy): Eukaryota > Metazoa > Chordata > Aves > Cariamiformes > Cariamidae > Cariama > Cariama cristata. The sequence continues at coordinate 3,607 of NW_009629467.1, forward strand.
TAGAGATATATTAAAATAAATCTCCGTTACGTTATTCTATACATAAGCCTAAAAAAAGGCTGCACAGGGAATAGGATTAAACTTTAAGGAAATGATTCAGTGAAGTAAAAACAATACATACGGCATTTGGGGAGAGCTAAATCAAATTAGAGGACTGGGATCACTGCATGATGAGAGAAGGGTTGATGGTGACACAGCAGGGGAAGTTGAGGACGGGTCAGAAATGTCCACTGGCCGGTGGGGTAAGGATGAGACCACTGTGCGCATCCCCAGTGCCACGACGTGACATGCCATCGCGAGAACTTTTATCCAGCGTCTCTGGCTGCAGTCGCGTGCCCTGTGGAGAGCTTTCCCGGGATCGCCAACGTGGCCGGGGCTGCGTAACAGGGGCTTCTGTCAGATACTTCACTGCAACCTCAAAATGTTTTCTGGAAAAGCAAGATTTCCTGGCTCTGTGCTGCAAGGAACATTTTTAGAGTCACCTTTCCTTGCCCAGCTCCTGGCTTTTGGCTGGTGGTGGTGTGCGAGATGTGAGGGCAAGGAGGAGCTACTCCATCCCTTCTCCAACCACCTCCACCCGAGAAGCCCCTGCCAACCCGGCCACCCCACCGACCAGCTTTCCCACCACCTTCCCTTCATCATGACTTCTCCAGAGCTGAGAAAGAAGACCAAGACCTGGTCCCTTCCCCCTCTAAGTAAGGGGAAAAATTCCTGCCGTGTTGAACTTTTCTCATAATACTTAAAGAAAATACTTAAAGAATGTGTAATAATAGGGGATTTAGAGAGAGCAAAATTAACCACATGGACGAAGCAGAAAACCTTTAGAATTGCACCAAAATGTATCCTGTCCGGTTTTACCATGGGGAAGAGCTCTGGGGGAAGAGAGGGTGACCCCGCGTGAGCCCTGCGAGCTGTGGGACCCCCCTGTCCCCAAGGCCACCCCCTCTCTTCTCACCGGTGCGGTACAGGGAGGGAAAAGCCAGAGGTCTCGGTTTAGCTGCCAGGGAAACCACACAGGAGAAGTGAAATTAAAATAGTTATGGGGAAGCTGATACTGAGTTATTCTGTGTTCCCGGGCAGGGGTGAAGCCGGGCAGAGCTGGGGCCACCGCTCCTGCGCTCCCCGCTCGGCACCGGGGCCAGGCAGGGTCCGGCCGTGGAGCAGCCCGGGGTCTTGGGAACCCCAACCCGGGCATCGCGGGCAGCGAGCCCTTTCACAGGCAACAATCTGAGGGCAAAAAGTCTTTTTAAAGAGGAAGGTGATGTTACTTTGACAAAATACAGCCTATATTCTGGTTTGTTTCACTTTAAAGAGTAACTGGATACCCTGAGCCATCCCCTTGTGTGCCAGCACAAGGTCCTTTGATGACCTTGAGCACATCGTCTGCTCTGAAAGCAAAAATGGGTCAAAGTCTCCCGTGATCACCAAGGTCTGGGGACAGGGAGGATGAGGGTCCCAAAAAAGGTATCCCAAACAGGGTGCGCCTTGCAAAGCCCACCTGAATGAATGGTCACCGCTGTTGGGGTCGCTACTGCCTGTCCTTTGGCAGGCCATGACAACTGACTCTCCCCACAGACCCTTCTGCCCAAGCACCAGCTGCCAAAATCCCGGTGGAGGTTGGGTCTGCGCAGCCTTGGGCTCGCTCCGTAAGGAAGCGATGCCCCGGGAGGAGGCAGCCCCGTGGCTGGTGATGTCAGGGCCAGGTCTGGCATGCCAGGTAGCCCCATGGTCTCAGATGGTGCCTTTCACAGCGCGACCAAGAGCCTGGCGATGCCCTGGGAGGAGGCAGCCCCGTGGTCGGTGATGTCAGGGCCAGGACTGGCATGCCAGGGAGCCCCATGGTCTCAGACGGTGCCTTTCACAGCGCGACCAAGAGCCTGCCCTAGAGGTTGGCTTAGAAAATCAGTCCTGTCAGGGACACGCAGGTTTATTCAGGCAGAAATTGCAGGTTTCTGGGGCTCACTCTTTTACCTCACTGGGAGGAGGCAGCCCCGTGGTCGGTGATGTCAGGGCCAGGACTGGCATGCCAGGGAGCCCCATGGTCTCAGACGGTGCCTTTCACAGCGCGACCAAGAGCCTGCCCTAGAGGTTGGCTTAGAAAATCAGTCCTGTCAGGGACACGCAGGTTTATTCAGGCAGAAATTGCAGGTTTCTGGGGCTCACTCTTTTACCTCACCACATCTTGATGTCTACAATAAGCTTTGCTCCCCCCTTCACTGGGTGTAGGAGAAGGTGGGTCCAAACAAGATGCGACGATTTATCCCCAGTCCCACTGGTTCTGGTGCGGAGTGCTTTTCCGACTGTTTGCTTTCGACCGATTTCTTTCCACCGCCGCCGTCTCCGCACCACCAGCATTTTGCTGGAGGAGTCGGCCCCAAGACAGGTTGGAGACTTTTCCATCCCTCCCTGTCTGGAAAGAGAAACGTAAACTCTGGCCTTAAACCGAGCCCACACCTGGGAGAGATCGACCGGCCGCAGAGAAACTCAGCTTTGTTTTGCTATTCCATCCCCAGTTATTGCGGCTAATTATTGCCGTAAATGCAAATATAGGGGGATGAGAAGAAAAGCTTGGAAGGGCTGTTGCACTGGGGAGAGGGACAATAAATCAAAAGGTTTGCAAGGAAGCCTTCACTCGTCTTCGAAGCACCGATATGGTTCGGAGTTGTTAGCTTGCACTTTGGTTAGGAAGTGACTTTTGAAATTAAACAGAAAAGATACAATCTTAATTTTTCATAAGATCTGCCAATACAAATATCTGCCGGCAGATACGTAAAGTAATAGCTTTAAAAACAAGAAAAAGAATCACACGAAATTTTCTAAAGAGGGTGATGTCAGCCCCCAACCAAGCTATATATTCTTTGTATTTGAAATTAAAACCGCATGAACTCTCCATGCAAAGCTGGGTGAAACTTTGCTTTTTCAAGTATCCCCTTAGGGATGATGGATATTATTTTCTGGTTTTAATTTTAAAGTAATAAATAAATGTGATTGACTTGCCACCCAATAGCACCGAGTTGTGCAAAATAAGTAAATGCAATCCGTGCATGTTAACGTACAGGTAGTTGCTATGTAAAGGCTGTCAAAGAAGTCTACCCATGGCCGGTGTGGCTGGAGCAGGAGAAAACCAGCGTTAGCTGAACCGGTCAGCAAGCTTCAGCTTCACGAGGAATTTCAGCTTAGAGAAGAGGAAAAATCTGTCTCCGCGGTATTATCTCCCTTTCCAAAGTTTCCTTCTGGCTGCACTGGGTCACAGGCTGCGGACTGTAAACTATACAGCCAAAAATCAAACGGTCTTTTCCAATAAGGGAAGAAGAAAACCATGCAATGATTTAATATATGAAACAGTTCAACCTATGGCTTTCTCTTGCTTGCAAATGAGGACAGTTTTGTTGAGATCCAAAAACCACTCCAAGCCATCAAAATTAGCAAATAACCATCTGGCTTGGTGGTTCAACACCTCCCGTGGCCGTAAATTTGAATCCCAGCAACATTAGCAGGGGATTTGCTCTGAAAAACAAGCTCTGTCCTTGGGTAATGTAAAAACAAGGTGAGATGGGGAAGGTCTGTGGGAGAGCTGTGGCTCGGGGCGGAACTGGCTCTGGCCGAGCATCCCTTGGCTTTCAGCAAGGAACGGGACTCTTGGCTTGCAAGGGGCATCCCCACCTCGACACTTGGTGCCCCATCCCATGGTTGGGCTCCCTGGGCCCTTCCCCGGGGTCTACCCCCCTCGCCCAGCACCGTTCCCGTGCCCTTTCTCCCTCAGCCTGCTCTGTCCCAGCTCTGAGACTCCGTGCGTGCTCCAGGGGTTCATCAGAGCCATCGTGGCCATGGGCCAGTGCTTGCCAGCTACCGTTTTCTGTCTAAGGTCTCCAGGATCAAAGCAAGTCAAGCGTGTAGGTGCTAGAGGAAAGATCTTCCTACCTGAAATGTAAAATCCTTTGCTCTGGCCGGGGTTGCTATGAACTGCAAAGAGTTTTTCCATCCTTGGTTGGAGCCCACGCTGCAGAATGGGAAGATCAGGAAGGAACAAAAGAGATTTCCTTGTTATGTGCAATGCATTGATCTTAGCTCCTTGCCTTGCATTTTTTTTTAGATCAACTTCAATTTAAAAACAGGAGTGTGGCGATAACAACCCCGAGAAGCCTTGTCAGGAGGCAGAAGAGACCGGTAGAGCCCTGAAATCCTCATAACCACCGTGCCTCCGGGCACCACGGCCCCGGGAACTCAAATCAGGCCCTTGGTCTGGGGCTTCTGCCTTCAGTAGTGCTCTGCCCTACCAGCCTTGGCCAGAGGGCTGAGTGACGGTTACAGCTCGTGCACCAAAAATTGGCCTCTTCCTAACCCTCGAGACCTGGAACTAGCAGCTGAATCTGATGTTGGCTCCGCAGCAAGTTTTATCCGTGGAAAAGTTGTGTATTTTTTTGCACATCTTCAGTGCTGCTCGTGTCTGTCTGTGCCCATCAGATCCCGGAGCTGGTAGCCCCTCCGTCTGCAGCATTGCACCCTGAGGAACCTGGTGGACATTGTACATTGAAACAGAATTGGTAATTCATTGGCAATCCCATATTTGAAGGTTTAGGACCTGAGCATGGCATTAAACCAAGCACCACGGCAGGTTCCACTTCAACTTTGGTAGGGCCACCAAAGGCAGAAGGTATTTGACGGTTCCTACGCTGCCAGGAGAAGTAGTTTGGGTTGAAAAAAACCTTTAAGAAATATATCTTGTCCCAGAACATAAACCGTGCCCTGTGCCACTGACCATGAGTGGTCTTGAAACTCCTCCTGTTTTTGTCAGAGCACCAAAGCCCCACGAGGTTCCCCAGAGCCGATGACCGCAGGAGATGCTCCAGCCCCGGCCCAGAGCTGCAGCCCCGTTGGGGGTCACCCCAGGGGCTCCCATGCATTTGGACTTCCCTCTGGCCCCTGCTTTCCCTTCCTTCTGGGACCGGCAGACCCCGCAGGAGACAGCATATGTAGGGGCGGGGGAGTTTCCATAAGCTGTAGGGAGACGGACAAGATTTTTTTAACAGATTTCTGCCTACCTTTGTGCACCTACTTATTTTCATTGTCCCCTGTTCTGCAAACTTTAAACACTTCTTTAATGAACAGAATTAATCCAGTTCACTGAAAAAGATGATAAAGCTCAGCACTGATGATACCAAACGCTTCTGCTCTGCACATCCTCCAGTTCCCGATCCCGACCTACCCCAGAAACAGCAAATTCAGTGAACTGCTGAGGAGTCCTGAAAGCTTCGGTTGCGGCGCTGCTTTGCCGTCAGAGGGCAGGGAAGAACTCAAGTCTTTTATTTACTGTTCTTTCATGACGGGTTTTGTTAGCATCGCTCGTCTGGTGCTACCAAGTGCCTGGGCAGAGTGGGGCCGCGGGGCAGGGAGCTGATGAGGAGCTGCACCGGTGCTGCTGCATCCTCCGAGCATCTCGGGGACCTGCGGTGCTCAGAGCAGGAGGAACCCCTCCGGAGACGGGATCAGGCGATGCTGCCAGCCCTCTCTGCCCGACGGAGGAAGCCAGCAGACGGGAACCCTCCCGCTCACCGGGTAGCTCCCACCAGGGCTCAATTAGCTGGGGATGATGAATCCCAGTTGCCTCGGAGAGATCGTTTCCCCCTCTGCAAGACCAGCCACGGCTTTGGGGCCGCTCGCAGACACGCAGCCATCCCTGTTATAGCATTGCCTGGCCCTGCTCAATGTGGTTTGTATTACCCTGTCTGGGCAGCTGGAGTTTGGAGGTAAGAGGACTGAAAAATGTGTTGACCTGTAGTTGTTATAATGCAGGTTATAGCTGTAAGATAAGGAGTGAATCTGTACTCCAGCAAATCATAGGGAATAAATATTCAAAGTACAAGACTGGGATTTTTTTTTCCCTGTCATTTATATCAACAATAAAATGCAAGTAGGAGGATTAGTAAAAAAATTAATAGAAAAAAAAAATTCTTGTCTCCATGGCTGGCAAATGCAGTTGAATGATAGAAAAAGGGGTACGAGAGTTGAGACTCGGTCCCCGGACTGGGCTGGGGGGCCGCGGGGTTTGTTGCCGGTTCCAGGGAAGGCGGCTGCTCTCACAAACCAGCCTGCACATTTCTGGCGGTTATCGCTTGTGCGAACAAACCCTAGCTGCGAAACTCTCTCGGTTTGTTGACTTTCACAAAAATCAGGAACACATTGGGAATAATTTGCAAGACAAAAAGAAAAGCCTTCATTTATCAAGGACTCCATTCTATACCCAAGTAATATGCAATACCTTCTACTACCGAGAAACCTGCAAACCTCACGCGGGGATTTCACGCGTGCTGGAGCCGATACTGCTGCAGGGAGCTCTCGGATGGTTTCTCGGTCATAAACTTATGTAAAGTTTTAAGTTTAACGGAAGAAAGTTAAATTAAAAACCTGTAACTCTTTCTGGCTTGGCCTCTGTGCCTACAATTGCATCTCAGATCACCGTAATCAAGTGTGGTTGAAGGAAAATGAATTTTTTTTACTTTCAGCGGTTTGTTTCCCTTCCCTTGCATCTCAGTTTTCCCGCTGCGTCTGTCGGCCAGCTCTTCCTCCCCTCCCGCTGGAGGTGTAAAAGCAAGGAGGGGACAATACTATTATTTATGATTAAAGGCAAAAGAAACTGGCAAAAAAAAAAGAATGAAGAGGAAAGTGTATGAGTGCAATGTTCTTAATAAAGATTTTTACATGTATTACTTTTTAAAATTAAAACCAGTGGAATTGAATTAAGTCTACCTATGAGTCTACTGCCTCATGTCATCAGAACAGTTAATAGCCACAACTTAGGGCAACAAACTACAAAATATACTTAGTGACAGTCGCACTCGTTACCATTTGTTCAGTTATTTGTCTTCGGTGGGTTCAGTTCTGGTTGCAGTTTGTGCAAAACTTGCACTGGTGCAACCCTTGCACCCGCAGATTTATCCAGCTCCGGAAAGATGTGGCCGGCAAAGCCGATAGCCCATCCCAGGGGTTAGGTGTCACTAAGGGAGGGGGTTTCCCTCAGCTCTGCAAGGTAAAGTCCAGCCGTCCCCTGGCCTGTCTTGAACGTTTCTGCAAAGAATTCAGAGAAAATGTTAAAACCGGCAACCCATACAAAATAACCTCGCTGCTGGGAAAAAAGCCTTTTTGCCCTCGTATCGACTTCACAAACAGCTTTGCAAAGGGCTGATGGGGGGCAGGATGAAAGTCGGTGTCGTTCAGCATCAGCCCTTACACCCAGCCCCATCCTTCGGCCGAGCTTTAGAGGCAGCGAAGGAAACCGGTACCCGACCCCGGCCATGCCTGCCACGGCGCTGGGGCCAGCTTTCCCAGTTCCTCGGGATTTTCTCTCTCCGAGAGGGTGAGGCCCCGGGTGCTGCACAGCCCCGCGCCGGCACGAAGGTCCCAGAAGGATTTAGCAGGGGGGACCCAGGATATCCAGACTTGGTGGTGTGGGACAGGCAAATTGACTGAAGCATCCACTGAACCCAGCATCTGTTTCTGAAGGCGAGGAGAGGGACTTGCTTGGATTTGAATAGTAAAAAGCATCAGAAAAAGACGTGAATCCAAAGCTCATCATGTAATAGGACGTGTTATATCATACTGCGTTACATGTAACACGTTTATAATAGCATCACAAACAGGTTCTGATGACAACTTCTATCTCTTTGACTCATGCCGGGTGGAAGCTTCTCCTCTGAAATCCGGGAGATTACTCCAGAAGCAAATCTAAATTATCCCTGATGTCCCGGGTCCTTTGAAATCAATGGGAGCTCTGGCACTGATTCCTGGGCAGTCAGGGTTTTGCATTACATGAACAAAGGTATCGAAACCTGGCTGGTGTGCAAAACCCAAAGCACAAATGATCCAGCAGTAATTTGTTTGAGGATGAAATATTTCTTACCCCACTTGAAAAAAGCCCTACAGCAACAGAACGGGAGGAAGAAAGTCTTCGCAATTAACCCCAGCTCAAAAAGCCCGCTGCAAATGAAGAAGTATTTTAACTTCCATTTAGATTTTTTTAAACAACAAAAAAAAAGATGTATCAGTTTACATTTATAATGTTGGTATCATCCAGTACTTTAAATCAAATTATAGCTGTATCAGGCTGCTTAACAATGTTTCCTTTTAATTAAGTTTACTAGTCCCACATGCATTTTTTTTAAAAATAAATTAAACAAACTTAATTAAATTACATGACAGGGGTTAGGTAAGACAGCAAAAAGCCCAGCAAGAATATAAGGATTGATAAATCCTTTTGAATATCCTCACATTTTGCACTTTTCCTAAACCCCGTAGTCTTCCGGACAGCCTGGTGAAGGTGGTATCCCCTGCCCCTGCCCCGCAGCACCCGCAGTGCCGTACGCCCACTGTGCCAGCCAGAGCCCTCTCTCTTATATAAGGCATTTACCCATATATATATATTTTGAAATCCTGCTTTCACAGAGTTTAAACAGCTCGGGAAGCTCCCCGGAAAGCTGAGCATCAAGGAATTGCCATTTGTTTCCCTGCATCGTAGAGGCGTGAGCGGTGCATCAGGCTTTGGTGAAGACCTGCCTGACTTGGGGACCCTCTTGCCGGAGCAGCCCCAGCGGTGGGAGCTCCTGGGGGTCCCTGGGGCATCACCCCCACCCCTGGCCCCCCCTGCCCCAGCCTCCGGCAGCAGCCACGGCACAGGGGAGAGCATGGGGATTTCAAACGCCTTTCCCGGGAGCCAGACTCCGTCCCCACGGGGTTTTGGGTTTATTTGATTGAAGAAATCCCACCAAAATCAGGAGTTTTGTGGGGTTTTTCACTTTGCAGAAACTCCTTATTTTCACGGAAAGCGAAGGCGCTTGTGTTCTGTAGCAACTACCAAGAAAAAGGTGGTTGAATTTTTACTAAGAAAATGTTAATAAAAAAGTAGGGGATGAAGGAAAAGGAAGTGAAATGGGGGTGGGCAGCAGATTGCATGTGCAGACTTGGAGGGATTTCTGCTTTTCTCGGCATCTCCGAGCGCACACCCCAGCGAGATGCTCCGTGAGCTGGGACAAGCTCCCAAGAGAGCACTCGCAGCCAGGGCATCCCATCGCATGCATTTTTCTAGTGCAAATAGCACAAAAATATCCAGAGTGTCTATTTTTAAAAGATAAAAAGATTGCCACGATGACAGCAGCTGGGACTTATTGCAGCGGGGAAAGCCCCTGTGTTTGCACAGCATCTTTCGAAGGAAGCGCGAGATGCGGCCGATAGCATCGGGCTGATTTGCACCCTGAATAACCCGCGGTCACGGTAAGATTACCGGGGATTTTTATAGGGGTTAAAATTGAATAATCTCATCGAGGGAGAGTGAAGCAGCAAATCCCCCTGTCTCCAACCCTGCGGGATGCAAAGCGATGGGAGCGGATGAGTGTAATGCTGTGCACGGCCACTGAAAAGCCTCGAGGAGCTGTGGGGTCCAGAACATCTCTAAGACAAATTTGACATCCCCATGAAGACAGACAGCCGTCACCGTGCGCAGAGAACAGCCCTTCGGTCCCCTCCGTAATTCCCCCGACTCTGAGGGCTCTGCATCTGGGGCTGCAAGGATGAAGTCAGCCCCGGAGCCGCTACGGGCTGGAAATGATTTCACCGAGCTGCAATGCAGATGGATTAATTCCAGTACTGTAAAGTCAACATGGTCGAACACTGGCTACATCACAGTCTTCATTACTGTGGTCTGGATCGGGTTTTGATGAAGTAATTTCCCTTGGGTTTAGCACTTAGAAAACACATAGGGCGTCCTTCTTGGATTTGCCTGGAGAGCGATGCACCCCCCCCCGCCGCCATCCACCCCAAATTGGCCTTTATCAGTTGCACATGGACCCCTGCGATTCGGAGGGGTTTCAAACGAGGCCCATATGGGCCGTGGCACACGATGCCCAAACAGTCGGACGCATGAAATGAGACACAGTTTGGGTGCGTACGATGGATGTTATTAATAACAAATGATATAACACTCCGAGGCTGTATCTTCAAATGCAAGGAGACGTGGGATGAGTGTGGATTAGCAATTCCTCCATCTTCCGTCACCCAATCGACTCCCGACGAGCTCAGCATTAGGTTTCTGGAGACCAGGAAGCCAACACTCATCATCCTGCTCAATTTACAGTTTCCAAGACTTGAAGAGAGCCCTTCATGCAGAGTAGATGTTTACTTTGTCATTCTTTTCTCAGCTATAAACTGTAATTGAACACTTGTCATGTGCAATTTGCTTCCTTGGGAAGCAGTTCTGCAAATGTGACCGAGTTTTGCCTGGGCACCAGGCTCCGCTCCCATGGGTGGTACCTCCGAGAGACCCTCCTGCACGAGCACCCTGCCAAAAGCAGCCCTGCCTCCTTCATTTGACATCAGGGCCTGAATGAAAGGTGCCTTTAAGGGAAAATAACAGGGTGCCCCCCATCTGATACACATTCATCTCCAAAGATCTCTTCCTGTCATGGCTTGATGTCGAATGCCAGTGCCCAGGTCTTGGTTTCCTGGAAGAGGGTGGAAAATACCCGTGGGCAGGAGAAACTAAAGCTGCCCTTCAGTGTTTTAAACCATAAAAGAGAAGTTCAGCTGCAGACAGTAAGCAATACATCCGTGAGTTTTCCTGGGTATCTTGCAAGTCACCCCTTTCTAACTGGTGGGTAGGGAAGGCTGAGGGGTGCGGTACATCAGTGAGGTCCAGGCAAGGGAGAACCTGCATCTGTTCAGCAAACACCTTTCCTCGTTTTTAGTTTGCAGTAGAGGTTGCCCTGAACCCGCCGACACGCTCACCCTGCAGCTTTAATGTTCAGCCCATAAGTCCTCCTCAATACACTTTAGGGCACAATAAAGATCTATAATGGGCTGGCAACGATAAACAAAGCTATGGAAACACGGAAAAATGCTGAAATGCGGATGTAAAGCGCCGTGCACATGCCCACGTGCAATCACCTTTCCGTGTTCAGCGTTGCAGTGGCAGGACCTCGGGGGGAAGCTGTACTGGAGCCCTGTGATGTGCCAAGGGTTCCCCGAGCCGGTGGCTCTTGGCCAGGCAAGCTGGGGTGGGAACTTGCTTTTTTTGATAATAAAAATGTAAAGCATGCATGGTTAAACTGAAGCAAAAGCAGGCAATTTGTGCGTGGTCAAAACTAAGCAGTTTGAATGACCCAGCGTCGTTCTCTGTGAGAGCTCACCCCTCGTCCTCATGTTGATTAACGCTGCCAGGGTAGCGATGGGTGCCGGGACTGGTGACAGTCACGGTGCCGTCAACACCAGCTCTGGGCTGGCGGGTTACTAGCAGGGGACTGGGGTGCTGGCACTGGGGTTTGGGGGTGCTGACGCCAGGGTTTGGGGATGCTGACAGCAGGGTTTGCAGGTGCTGACGCTGGGGTTTGGGGGTGCTGATGTCAGGGTTTGGGGGTACTGATGCTGGGGTTTGGGGATGCTGATGCCAGGGTTTGGAGATGCTGACGCTGGGGTTTGGGGGTGCTGACCAAGGCTGTTGGGTGGTGCCAGCATCACGCACATTTTGGGACAGTGGTGGTTTTATCACCCACCTAGTAAAACGCGGCAGCGGAGATCCAAGTGTCCTGTCTGCCATCTTGAGGCAAGGCCGTGCTTTTCTTTAGCCTCCCAATCCTGCAAGAAGAGAATTTCACCGCAGTGTCGCATACGCTTTGCTGGATCTGAAACTTGGTCTGTGACCCTGTTTTCTGGTGATGCTCATTGCTTGCGAAGTTTGACACGAGTGCTCCCCAGCCCAGGCTCTCGGGCAGGAGGTCAGAGAGACAGCCCAGTGGATGGAAATATAAAATTCCCTGTTTTACTGTTTTCTAGTGAATACTATTTTGTAGTGAGTCCCAAAGCCAGCACGTGCAGTCCATCCTGCTCAGCTGAGAGGAAGCAGCATCGCAGTTGGGTTATTTTGATGATCAGAAAAAAAAGATTGCTTTCTCCCTCTTTTCTTTTGTGGGTGCTCTCTGGAGTGATAATGTGGAATTTCCTCTGAAACTTGATCAGGGTGAAGGAAATTAATTTTCTCTCTTTTTTTTTTCTCTATAAAGAAATTATTTCATATGCCTGAGATAAAGTGCCTTAATAAGTAGAGCTGCAAATTTTAAACTTAAACAAAATGATTCTTGTTGCTGGCACGGGGTTAGGATGTGACCACTACCGTGGGTTCAGTTCTGCAGAGGAAGAGAAGGTCCTGTGGCAGTGGGTGGCAGGGACAGACCTTGGGCTGGGCTTGCTTCTTTGCATTTTCTGCGCTGAAATGTTTTACTGGGAAATACGGAAAATTAATTCATGTTCCTGAAGTATGAAGGTGAAATGTTACCTCTAAGAGCTAGTGACTACCTAGGCTTATTTAACTCCGGTTATTATTTAATTCACATTTTGTAAAACAATGAATAATGAGATACCTCTCTTAAATCATGTAAGACATGTAATAGAAAATCACAGGGAAAAGAAAATATTCCCAATTTCATTTCCAAAGTGAGTGATTTAGTCCTTTTACAAGCGAAGGGAGGTAAGTGCAGGGAAAGAATGACGATAACAGGAGAGGGAGTTGAAGCACAGAGCCCAGGAGCGATGCTCGCTGGCGTGCCGCTGCTCTCAGCTCCTAGGGCCAGATTTATATCACGGCTTCTGCTGTACATTAAAACCCTCCGATGCATTATTTCACACTCGGGGTACTATGTACACTCTTCGGTTTAAATAAGACAAAGGGAGGGCATGCGGGGTCAGTGACCAAGGGCTTGATCCAGAACCAGCCAAGGGAGTTTTGGATGAGGTTTGGAGAGCGGGCGACTCATTTCTGCCTCATCCTCCTCCCTCATTCCCTCAGTCAAAATTCAGTGACACGCTGGGTTTTTAATTGCCTGCTCTTTTTTTAAGCATCAGCAACTTTTATTTTTATGTTAAATTGCAATATTTGGATAAAATTACTTGTTCATTAGATTATATTAATAAGTGCTTGGAGCGTCAAGTGATAAAAACGGTTATCATTATTTCCCAGATTTTTCCTAAAAATACCTTCATGTTGTAGAAGCTTTTTGGCCAAGTCTTCTCTTTTCAATTAAAATTAGTCCTCTTTTCTCCCTCCTCCCATCCTTATTTTATGTCTTTTTCTTCCTGATTCTGGGTTTGCCAGTGTAGATTAGAATTAGCTCCATTAAATTTGATCACTCAAACAAAAATTACCAAGAAAACACCATAGGACCAGCCTGGACTTTCTCTGCCTTTTCCTCTAAAGCTGTATTGATTATTGCAATAGGTTGGAGGAGGTGAAGCGGCATCAGTTTGGGGTGATATTTGTCCCAAATCAGTCACCTGTCCTAATATTATATTTTGAGACTCTGTCGGAGGTGGCCACCGACTGGAAAACCCCCTCATTTGCTCCTTGATTTTTTAATTTAATGCATTTATTTTATTTTCTTTTCCTTACACTGCAGCCAGTTCTCCTCCTGCCCTGGGAGGGTTTGCTTCACCCCCTGCAAAAACACTTCAAAACCGACTGGAGCTGCGCAGAGAAAGGCGAGACGAGGAACACGGGTTTGCAAACGGATAGTTTCCTCTTTTTTGTTTTCTTTGCCGATCCCGCTCCCCGTGCCGAGGGGCAGGGCTGCGGTCGAGGGAGGGAGATGGGAATCTACATCTGCCCTCTCCGAAGCCCTCAACCCCAAGCTAAACTGCCAAAATACAGTGGTTCCATGCACTGTCAAAATTTGTCCTCTCCTCTTTTTCAGGTTTTCCTTCAAAAGTTGGTTTGTGTTTCATAAAATGGCCACTCCCAAGGAAATTTAAATAATTTACCTTTTTCCTATATTAAAAAAAAATTAAACTAAAAGAAAATGTAGCCGTTTATCAAATCCCTGACAAGAATCAACCTGATTTGGAGGAATTTCTGTTGTTATTTATTTACCAGGTACTCAACACCCCATGAGCCGCTCGTCCCGGCAGCCCGCAAGGGCCAGGGATGCTTTACCAGCATCTCCCTGGGGTTCATGCTGCAGGAAGAAATCCCAACGGGACTATTGCAAGATTTCCTCTAGGTTTTAATCATCAGCTTTTCAAAACTTCAAGCTCTTAACTCCCACCTTTGCATCTCCAGAGCTGTGGAGAAGGAACAGTCGGGGCACAGGCAGCTTAATAGCTTAAGTACATAGAAAATTGTCAGGATGTGCAAGATGCGGAGCCTACTAAGTTGCCTTGGCTTTGTGCCCCTGTAAAAAGGTTTTTCCTTTCATGGCCTTTCACAATACCACAGATTTTTTTCTACTGAATTGAGCCCTGAAAGGAGTAACTCTAGACAGAGAGAAATTTTCCAATCCCAGAGCCCTTTGCCTGCCCTTTAACAGCTTCCCCGTTATTTTTGCCCTACGATGAAATATTTTTGAACTGATGAGAGTAGAACACCCACTTCTGCCGGGATCTGAAAACCATTGTTCGCGAAGTGAAGCAGCCTCTGGTATTCAAGTTATGGACCCAAAACCCGGGGAGGCACGCAAGCATCAGGCTTCCTCCCTGCACCAATAAACGGCGATAAAAATCCATCTGCTGGGAGAGCAAGGATCACGGCGGGGTCTGCTGGTAAAAAAAGTATCAGGTTTTCACTAATTTCTGGGCAGAAACAATTGTTTCAAACTCTTGGTATGTGAATTATTTTACTCTTTGCTGACGTGTGTTTTTGGCAACAGGAAAACAGGAAACCAGCTTGGAAAATATTAGAGAAATGGAAACCAAGAGCGTAAAGTATTTCGGTCTGGAGAGCTTTCGATTTTCCAATATGCGAACGCGGCAGAAGCAGAACTGTAAACCAATTAAAGGCAATTTGATTTAAGAGACTTCTTACAGAGGGAAGAGATCTGGCATGTATATGGTGATGCAGTAAGCGGCGAAGACACCACCACCCCCAGCACCCGCGGAGGTTATTGCTAACAGAGATGGAGCGGGGATTTGATGCAGATGTGCCCCGGCATCCATCTCCCTCCCTTCGGCTGCAGATACAAAAGATGGGCTGGTCGTGTCATGTTCTTCGTTAATTATTAGGATATTTGAGACAGGTGTTTGATTGCACTGGTAGATATTTTAGAAAGGTTTGGGTTCAGGGCCGAGTCCTGCTTGGCCAAGCCAGGAATTTATGCCGTATGCAGTCCCACGGCAGCATCCATCCTGGCACAGGGGAATATGCTCCGACGGCAAACGGGGATAGAATATCAAAAAAAGAATAAAAAAGGCAGAACAGGGAAATAAAGTGAGTTTGTGGGTTTACTGCTGAGTCTTCACAGCACAACGCAGCGGGGCCGGACTCATGCTCCCCAGCAAGCCAGTGGCCCTGAAAGTGTGGGCTTGGGTGCCTCCGCTGTTCCTCATGTCTCTGGC
>NW_009629467.1:19000-43630 GCF_000690535.1 Cariama cristata
GGTTAAAGTGAAATAAACTCCTGTTCCCCGCCTCTGCTCTCCATTCGCACGCAGAGGGACGCAGATGGGCTGATTTCACTCCTGTTGCTGGTCGGCTTCTCGGCCATTTTAATTCCGTGTCACCTCCTGGATGTCTGTAACATGGGAGGGAGCTGCAGCAGAGCCGGGAATGTCGGGTTGGGCTTTGCCATCCCCACCGCCCTGTGTGAGCCCCGGCCGGGGCTGCCTGGGGGATTTACTGCTTGTCCCGCACCCTCAGGAACCTTCTTAGGACCCGAACACCCTTTAGTCGGGATTTTACTCCACAGTCTTAGAAATTTTTCTGGCTGTAACAACTCCCAAGATGAAATATCTCTCTGGTACATATTTTTTCCTGCTAAGAGTCCTTGCAGAGATTCCTTTTTCCCCTCGACACACAACCCAGCGAGCACTTACAGCCCACTTTGCATCCTGAGAACTCACCAACAAATTGCTTCCACACTACACCCCAACTTCAAAAATCGTGCAGTACAAGGGTTAACCAACTTAAACGTTTAAAGAGTCATGAAATGGACTGTTTCCGCTTTCCATCTGGCTTTTATCAATTTTAAGTCGGTTTCAGAAGTACTGCTACACAATCAAAACACACAATCTCCCTAGTCAGATAATTCAATTTTATAAATGAATTACTTATGTGCCTATAAGTAAATACATTCCTAGGCAGGGAGATATTGACTGCTGTCAATGAAATAATGAAGTCCAGGGGAAGCGGCCGTGGTTAGAGCACCGGCCCCTTGGAGACGTCCTTCTGGGGTGCAGTGGGTCTGGTGGAGCCCCCAGCATGGTGGGGGACATGGGTGGAAAGGAGGGGGCTGCCCAGCGGGATGGGACATCTGGAGCCACCACCGAGGACCATAGCATGGACCGTGAGCGATGTCATGGGCATGAAGGGGGGATAGACTTGACTATGTTTGTGATTTGCAGTAGCTGGTGGGAAATACGTTGTAAGAGAGAGTAGAAAGGGAGACACAGAGCTCCTGCAAAGGGGATGAGGAAGGTCCCAGTCTTCCCAAGCAGACATGTCCCCTTCACCCATGCTCTTTCAGCCCCACCTTGCTCAACACCGCGTTAAAGGAGGGTGACAAACTGCACCTAGGTGTATCGAACCTCATGCAAGAAGACCTGATGCTGCAGGGAATCACTTTCCAGCTATTGCAATTTGGTGCATGGGGTCTTTATCGAACGCAGACCTTGTCCATGCAGACATGGACACAAACACACGTCTATGCACCCCAGTCTGGTGGAGATCCAGCCTGCTGGCCCCCACTTTGGCTATCTCTCGGCAAAATGTTACACAAAGGAAAATACAGACTCGTGACACCAAGTTTAGCCTGGGGCAAAGCAAGCTGTGAGGATCCTCTGACGGCTGTGCACCTTGGGTACCGATCTTGGCCAAGTGGCCCACTGATTTCTGCTTTCCTCCTATTTTCATCACTTTGTTTAACAATGGGCTAAAGGTGCTGCAAAGCCTCCACTGGGCCAGCATCGAGGAAGGGTTTCAGACTCAGGGCTGGAGCTGTCCCAATAGCCTGGGCAGAGGGCGGATCCTAGCCAAATCAGGGCAAAACTTTTGTGATTGACAAGAAAATTGTGGCACAATTGGAAGACACAAATGAAATCAGTTTGGACTTTGACTGAAGTAGCTCAGGTTGGATGGTGCCGCTCACCCACCCACCCAATGTCCTGGCAGCGGTCCTAAAAGAGCCTGTGCTCTGCTTGTGGGGCGGGTGAGCCCCCGGGAGCTCCTGGCTTCTCTCTGTTCCTCCACGCTCCACCACAAATTGTCCCATGGGAAACCAGCTCAACCCGGAGGGGTGCAAGCTGTAGAGGTGAGGGATGAGCTGGATAACAGGAACCGCCTGGGGTAGGCAGCAGTTGGGTTTTATCTTGTCTTTTGAACATCTCTTTAATAGGAACCAGGTCATTGCGTTGAGTTGCTGGAGGAAGGGCTGCCGTGAGCATGAGCTGGTGCTGCCAAGACCTCGTATAGTGTTTCCCACTCTGGACATGTGCCTCCTTGGACTAATCCTTCACTTTTTCAGTTATTTCCTTTCTCTGCAGCAGTGATTTGACACCATCTGAGCAGTCCTGGCTGACGGGTCCTTTCCTTGGGAGCTTTGCATGGTTTTCTGCTGGTGCTTCTTCGACATTTGAGACAGCATAGAGGCTTTTTCAAACTCTTCTCAAGCCCCTGCAGCTAAAAGAAGGGTTGTGCTGTGAAGATCCATACCATAAGCCATAACATGTTCTTGAGAAATGTGGGGCTCTGCTGAGCAGCAGGATGCAAGCATATCTCCCATGAAGCAATGGCAGACAATGACCTGGCAACAAAATTCCCATCCCACCCAGAACAGACTGAAATGAACCCCATCACCGGTCCAACTGGGGTTTGGAGCACATGAGGTGCTGGGTTTTACATCGATGCACACTTCCAGTAGCAATTTCAGCTGTGGAAGTGAGCTCCTGTTGCTTTATACACGCTTTTCTCCGTCATTTTGTTCTGGTCTGCAAAGCAGCTGGAAGGAGGAGAAGCAACAGGGTCTTGCAGCAAAATCCACATGGAGATACCCCGCAGCAGCGTGGAGCTCTCTGCAGAAACAGCTCCCAAAGAGGTGGAATAATTTGCTGGTTTAACGACCCTGGCTTGGGAGAGATCCTTAGGCTAGCTGAGAAAATCAACTACTGCTCTGCTGTGTCCTCAGGTCCTCTCCACAGGTTGGGAGCACCAGGGCAGGTCTGTCCCTTATCCGAGGACAAACTGACCCTGAGGTTGCTCCAGCCAGGCACGTCCTCTCCCTCCCAGCAAATCCAGTGCATTTCTGCATAATAATGCAATAAGTCTTTGCTGAGGGGGATTGGGAGCAAGGGTGATGTTTGCTGTCTTACGCTGTGAGTCAATTGTTAAATAAATAGAGTGTTGAAAGCCTGGAGAAATTTGGAGACAGATCTTCAAAAGGACGATTCTAAGGGGTACAAATTGTAACCACAAAATCTGCATTCACATTCTGCGTCTGCAGATAATTGCAAGCATCTGTAGTGTCAAGTATGAGAGCGGGTGGGGATGAGGTGGGCAAGGGTAAGAACACACGGGCATGCTCCTCCGCGTCCTTGTCCGGGGTGTAAAAGTTTGGACACTGCAGGGTCACTGCACGCGCTGGGGGAGAGCCACCATCACACGTACTCTGTAAAGTGCTAGGCCTCAAACGAAGGAAGCAAAATACTTAATTAAGGAAAGTCATGAAGTGAAATTAATAAAAAAAAATAAAATAATAATTAAAAAATGAAGATAAACCATTTGGTTTTAAATGTGAACTCCAGGTGTGTTTAAATGCTGTGAAGCAGACTTGTAGCGCGTCCTATCCCAACCCTCTCCTACCTCAGAGGGAATCGACCTGCCAGAAAACACAGAAATCCACACTACGCTGATCTTTTGAAAAGGACTGCCTCCTCATCTTAAAAATGCCAAATAAACAGGGTCCGTTTTCTTTTTCGCTCCTTCTGTTGGTGCTGGCAAAAAATCTTTGATGCTCAAGTCCTGTTTTTTCATCTGAGAGACTCTCTGGGCGCTGACAGCCGACAGGCATTTTTACAGCCATTATGCATTTGGAGGGTAATCCGCGTACTTTGGCACTTTCCCTTCAAAGGGAACTGAAGCAAAGTCTTGCCAATATCCCTCTAAATTACACCTCTAAAGATATTTTTTATTCTGTCTTGTGATGGCTAGATTCTTTTATTATAATGTCGCAGGAAAACCAGGCAGAAGTACAGTTCGACATTGCCTGAAGAACAGCTTCCGAGCAATCAGCTCTCTGCAAAGTTCAGGAGGTCCTTATTTTCATGGGGGAAGTGCTTTAATCAAGATTAATTTTTTCCAGTTTTCAGTAATCGGAGCTCTTCCTGAGTTTTCCTCAACTCTCCTTTAGGATGAAATTATCAAATTTCCATGGCAATTAACAGAGAAATTTTGAGCATGAGGATCGTTCTGTACAATGGATGGCAGGGAACAAGTGACGTTAGGTTGGAACATCTGCAGGAAGGATCTCTACATGATGTTGTCCCGTAAAACGTGTCACTCCACGACAGGCAATTTTTATCCAAGGCGTAGCTGACCTTTTGATACCCGTGAAAATCTGAGTTACTTGCTCTCAGATTCTGTGGTCCCTCAATAAGACTGAGAAGGATTAGCAGAAGAAATCAACTTTGACCTGGATTTAGACTTTAGCTGAATATCCGCCAAATCTTCTTTACCTTAAAGCCACCTGACGGCAAAGCCCCGGTGCAAGCCACCAGCGTGGGCTGAGCTTTGCAGGTGATGGGGGAGCAGCCAGGGTGCACACCCCCACCTCAGCCGCAGCCGCCTTCATCTCCCCGAGGTGGGAACGGGTTCTCCCAGACGTGGGGCTGCAGCCCATCACTGCCGGGCTGCCGGGCACCAAGCTCGGAAAAACCTCGCTGCTGACTCGGTGGCTGAATGTCCCTTCTGGGAGGACCCGGAAAGGTGGATCATCTGCCATGGACCCCCCCAGGGACAACGTACCGAGCTCTGCGGCAGTGAGGAGAGGGAACGACGGACTGAGGGAATTGGGGAAAGGAGTCAAGGAAAGAAAAGCTCTTTAGCAAATGTCAAGATTTGCAGAGGCTTGCACTAAAGTAAAAGAAACTTCTCAGTGCTGTGCTTTGTAGTTCCTGGGTGTGTAATTACTATTTGTGAGAATACGGAGAGTCCCGGCGGTTGTGAAACAGCTCAGGAATCCCAGGAAGCTCATGAGCTACCTGGAAATGTGACCCCCAAAATGCTGTTGGTTATCCACTCTGTCTTTAAAAGTTTAGGTCAGGTTGAGGAGGCAGAAGCAACGGCATGGTGGAGCTGAGCAGCGACAGCACAGAATGATCTAGCTGAATGACAAAACTGCCATCGGGTCGGGTTGGCTCACACTTAGAAGTAACATGCATTTGGGGTCCTGGTGTCAGGTCACATCTTGGTGGTTGTTTTCAGAAAATGTGAGAGACAAGAGAAGAGCCACCACTCCGTAGCCAGATGCCAGAGCCCCTTGTGGGAGAAGACAAGGTTGGGCTTCTCCAGGCTTTGCTTTGCCTGGCAGGGAGGGGAAGCCAAGGCAGTGCAGGAGAGAGGCAGCTCCAAGGCCCTGGCGTGAAACCAGAGGCCGTTTGCAGGGTCCGGGCACAGGAAAGCAGAGCAGCTTTTGTCAACTGCGTTCCCGCTGCGGTCCCCACAATGTCTATTGAACTATAGCTAATGCATCAGCAGGGCGGTTTCCTCTCCCTGCTGGGCTCCATCCCTGCCCAACCTTAGAAGACCCCAGTTACCTTCTCTGCTTTTCTGCCGGCTTTAGAACAGGATTTAAGCTGTCCCCATCTCAGCAAACCCTGCTGAGTGCAGAGGTGTCCGTGGGATGGCGAGGAGGGGAGGGGAGAGGAGGGAAGGGGAGGCTTCGCTGGGGCTGCAGCCGCCGCAGCCGCGCAGCCGATGGAGTGAGAGCAGGGAGGCAGTTACCCATAGGTAATGCACACATCAGGTTAGGAAGGAGGACAGGGCAGCCCAAAGAGGTACCTACCAATAACTCAAACACGACAGCCCTTCCAACCCCGCTCTGGGGAGCAGGCGGGGATGCTGAATGCTTAAAATTACCTGTGATGGCCCAGGAAAGCAATCCCAGCACACCAGCCCGTGCCACGGCAGTGGGGCTGGGGTCCCACTTGTATCCCTCTGTGGTCTGCAGCAACGGCAGAGCTGCCCCAGCTTTGCAGCGTCTTGTGCAAGAAGCAGGAGACTGCGTGGTTCTCTTGCTCCGTTATGTGATGCAGCATCTGGAAAGGAAGAGAGTTGCTGTTATGGGATGAGCAAGCCATGGAGGGCAGTTTAGGAGCCAAAAAGGAGGGCAAAGAGCAGAATAACTCAACTTCTACTGTGCTATTAGAAAACACATTCGAGAAAAAACCTCCACAGCCGTCCACGCAGGACATCAGGCATTTTGTCTCTGAAAGACATTTCAAAATAATTGTGGTTTTGTTTTGTTTTTTTTTAATGTGAGTTACAGTTGCATTTGGCAGGACGATGTTTGCCTTTGCAGCAGTCTTTGGCAGTGAAGGAAGCCGCTGAAGCTGATCGTAGCCCCCAACCCCTGGGCGATGCCGTCTGCCCCAGTTACGGCCCCGAATGGCGTCTGGGGAGAGAGGATGGATCGCTGCGGGCAGCAAGGGGGCAGGCAGGGCTGGCATGCCCAGCGCCGCACAGCCCCAGCTCCCCCACAATGTGACTGGAAGTGCTGGGCTCTGGCACACTTACTTTACAAAAAAATATTATTCAAACACCCAGAAAAGTCTTCTCATCTTTTTTTTCTTGCCTTGAAGGAAATGGTTTCCCCTGCAGCAGGAGCCACCTGCAGATGTAGCTCCAGCCCCAGCCCGTTGTGGGCTCTCCCCGGCCATGTGAAAGACATCATTCCTCCTCTGCGTTCAACCCGGGATTGCGTTACCCTGCAGTAAATTCACTTACAGTTAGCAAACAATAAATCCTTGCACAGTTGGTTGAGAAGTCTGGGCTAAGAGGGTATGGAAGTGTATTATTAAATCCAAATGGCTCTACAGACCAAGCCTGTCTTACTCACTTCATAACAAAATTAACAATATTACAGGGCATGATAAACTGCAAAGCTGTAATAGCTGTTCCCCAAGTACACCTTAAATAAAGTGATAGCTTTTTCAGCAAGGTTTTTAGCCTTGTGCTAACTGAACGTGAGAAGAAAAGAAATTTTCAGTATTTTTCTTCCATTTCAGTGCAATTCCTCTAAGTCCTGTCCTTTTCTGTTTGGAGTGGTTGGTGGCAGGACGGTGGCTTCAGAGCAAGCCTGGGGCTGCCACTGGCACTGGCATGGATCAGAGCTTTGCAGAGCAATTTGGAGTAGAAGGCTGCAACATCTGTTGCAAAAGAAATCCTTTAAAAGGAGAATTTCAGACAACAGGACTAGCTTTAAGATCAGCTCGATAGGCATCGTGCAGGTGGGGCCACGGGTCCCTGAGAGTCCAGATGCAGGATGCTCAGAGGTGTCACCTCGATTTCTCATGGTCAGGAAGAAAAGTGTGGGCTGTCCCTTGGTGGGTGGGTTCCTCTCAGCCAGCATCACACTCAAGTGAGCTGCTGCCGTTGGTGATTTATAATACAGAGCAGAAAAGAGCAGAAAGCCACTAAATCCTGACATTTGCCCCTTATCACGAGACATTTGCATGGGCTTATGACTTTCTGTTTATCTCCCAGCTGAGCTGCCAGCTGTATCACTAAACAGTAACATTATCTGTTCAGCCTTTCCAGAAATAGTCCAGGTTCAGGTCAGCACAAAGATAATTTTGGTCTTTGCTTTGGGGGGAAACTAAGACTTGAGGATGAAAACTCGGTGATTATGTTGGCTCTGACTTGCAGTGAAAATACACATTTGTCTGACCCGTTCATCCTCATCTGCGCCCACGTTTTAGTGACACAGATACAATCTGTTCCCTCAACTTGGGTGACTCCTTTAGGGACTGAGGGTCTGCCAGAAGGCCAGTGCAGCCCCTAATAAGCACCAGAGTTGCTGACAGGGCACCACCAACGCGGACCTGGAGCTCAGCATCCCCAGGGAGGCTTTAAATAATGCCCAGCGCCTGAGGTCTGCCAACTTGCCATTCGCTTCTCCCTCCCTAGGGCTCCCTGTTCCCCACTTGTCTCCTTACTGCCATACCGGGTACTCCTTTCTGAGTGGGTTTGTCTTAGCAAGAGGTGATGGTACATGGTCACTGGCCTCCACGTGCTGTAGCTTCAGGAGAAGCATCATGGGGCTTGTTTCATACAAACTTGGACTGGATAATGGAAAAATCTGGCAGTGCTACTTTATAGAAAACCACAGATTGTGATTTTTTTTTTTAATTTACATTTTAGGTGTGAGCTGGTGTGTCGTTTTGGTGAATGCCTGATTCCCTCAGCAGGACAGCAGTATTTTGGGAAAAAAAAAATAAAGTGGGAAAACATCAGCTGGAGTTTCTCAAAGGTGCAAAGACAAGCAAGGAGGATGGAGGTAATACTGGGGAGCTGCTGCACAACGGGTAAAGCTTGCACAGGGAAAACTGGATTTGTTTATCTGTTTGCCTGGAGTGTCTTCTGTCAACACGAATATCACGTGCAGGAAATCAAGTTTCAACTGGATTGTTTTGGGTAAGGGAAACCACAGGGTTTGTGGCCGGTGTCGTACAGTGCTGGCCTCTCACGAGGTAAAACCTGAGCATTTGCACCCTCCCGGTCCTAGGCCAATGCTCACATTGAGAACAGATTTGGTGAGGACATGGGACACCGGCACCGTGTTTCTCCCTCAGCGTGGAGGGAATGGAGACAACTCCTCAAGCCAGGTCAGGTAACGCCACACATTAAGGAACTCAATAAAATGCATTCGGCAGGATACAGAACTCAGGTTCTTCATATACTGGAGAAACAGAGCACGTCCCAGACGTGGATTTACCTACCCCACGCCACCTCTCTGAC
This sequence comes from Cariama cristata, assembly GCF_000690535.1. NCBI lineage: Eukaryota > Metazoa > Chordata > Aves > Cariamiformes > Cariamidae > Cariama > Cariama cristata. The sequence goes on from NW_009629467.1 coordinate 27,570, forward strand.
ACACAGAAAGATTATCCACACTTTTTAAATGAAGAAGTAGGACGGGAAGAGGTGGAGTGACTTCCCCAGGGTGGCAGAGGTGTAAATCCCAGACCTGAGCATCAGGGCTTCGGTAACAGCTTTCCTCCACAACGGCGGAGAGAGAAAAGAAAGAAAAAGTATGAGCTGGTTCTTTGCTTCTATATTTTTGTGAAATATTCTGGTTCTGCTGACATGTAAGAATGAAAAATATGAACGAAGGAGATCAGCCTTGTAAAACACCAATTTTGTGCCCAGATCTCAATCTATGCCCAATCCAGACTTGCTACAAGGTTTGCAAGGATGTCCGTAACTTTTTAAGGTCTGTTTTTGTCAGCCTCTGTGTCTTTTGGCTTGGCTCGAGTTCAGAAGAAGCCACGATGAAGCTATCGGATGGAGGACGTGTTTCCAAGGATGATCGCGAAAGGATGTGGCTGAAAGTTTGTTTGTCAGCTTTTGGCATAAGTAGCCGGTATCTGCAGGCTGAGGAGCTGCTCCCTTGGCTCTCAAGTAGCACGGTGCCCTTCTGCACATATTTACCGTGCAAGGAATTTTACCTGCTTCAGAAATCCCGATGACTTTAGTGGGTCATGCTGCATGAGCAAAGTTCCCCACATAAATAAGTGATTGCAGATTTGGGATTTCACCTAAGTGGTAGCCGGTATTCTGGGATTTCTGGGAATCAGGTTCAGTCCTGATGTCGTGACATTTGTATTGGCACTGATGCCACTCCAGAATGTTTTTCATAGAAAACATCCGTATTACGGGTTGATGCACATGGTGCAGGATTTTCTATCTGTAAGATATTTCTGCAGAGCTGCTGGCCCACACCTGGCCAAACCTCTGAGCACGTGAGTTATTTTAAACATCTGGTATAGTCCACCGCTGTTCAGCAAAGCACTTAAGCACATGCTTAATTTTTAGCTTAAATTCACAGGGCTATATCTTAAATCAATGAGACATTCAATCAATGGGATTTTTTCCTTCAAAAGGACTGTAAGGCCAGAATTTAATATGGAAAGTCATGGGGGTTTCTCCTAAAGACTAAGTTTACAAAAATGAATATTATAGCATTGTTTTCAAGCTTATTAACAGTGTCATATTGTTATTGCCTCCAGTCATTTTTTTAGAAAACAAATAAACAGCAAGTATTTGTCCATCTCAGCAATAAACTATAGTGGCAGCAAACTTAATCTGGTGTTAATTAGGCTTGTGGAAAACTAAATCAAGCATCAGAAACCACAGATTATTTTAGGCTTCCTCTAGCATAAACACAAAGGCTTGAGGATCCGTAACATGTTATTTTTGTTGACAGTTTTCCACTTTTCCCCCAATTTATTTCATGTATCCGATAGGCTGCTCCTTGATTGCTTTTAGCTCTGTCTTCTTTTGGCCTCAGTGTGGCAGTTTGTTAATCCTTCCTATTTTTGTGTATTTAAGCAGGATTACAAACTTCAAATACATTGTAAAAGGAACCTGTATACAATCTTTCAAAATCACTTAAGTCGGCCAATGACAGAAGTACCAACCTTGCAAGTAAATACAGAACATTTCGGAAATCATCCCCAGTGTTTATTTATAAGCCATTTTTAATAGAATGAATGAAAGAACTAGAAAATGGAAAACGACAGAGGGTTTTGCATTAAGTTACATCTCACGGAGAACAAGGGAGTGACAGCCATGCTTTCAAGTCTAGATAATTTTGGTGTGTAATTATGCCCTGCTGGTTTATTGACAATTTAATAAAATTAAACTACAAACTATTTTGCAAATAGCGTGGGGATCTCTTGCAAGGCAGCACAGAGAAATAGCAGATGTCTCTACCTGGGGAGCAGCAAGTAAGGAAGATGGGTAAGTCACAGGGCAGAAAACTCCCTGAGAGATGAATTTAGGGTCGTAAAGGTTGAGAGAGGCAGGCCAGAGCTTGGAAGCTCACCCAGACACAGACCCAAGAGGAGGGTGCCCGGTCACCCTCGGCACCCACCTGAGGATGCTGCAGCGTGGTCCAGCACTGCCGCACCCTCATGCCCAGGCTCCCTGCTACAGCTGCCCACCGTACTACCAGGGACCGACGGTACGCCATCACTTTGCAACTTTTTTCAATCATTTGAGATTTTTTTAATCTCATTTGAGATTGCAAAGAGTGAGGATTTAAGACAGACAAATGTGAAGGCAGCTGGTGCAATGACAGCCCCGAGGGGAGGCAGGACAGTGGGGACGGGGCAGCCCGAGGACGAGCACGTTCTCTGGTGGGGTTCAAACTCTGGGAAGGTGCAGCTGAGCAAGGAAATCGCAGGAGGTGAAAACAGCATTCAGAGCGCTCCCTAACCTGTACAAAACGGGAACCATGAAGCTTCACAGTGGGATTGAAAATAAAATGGAGCTGTCGGTATCTTGGTCAGTAACCGTCAGGATGCTGAGCCGTAAGGTGGTTGGGATTTCTTCAAACTGCTTCCCAAATTTCAGCCTCCAAAGTGATCCTTGCACCCGTGCCTGTAATTTATTACAGGTGCCACTCGCCGCAGGCCCATCCTGCCAGCAAGTTTTCTTCTGGGAAGGACCACTCGTGTGGTACTTCAAAATAAATGCAGACATGGCAGTTCTTCAGGGATTTCAGCAGCTCCCAGGCACTGGCTGGAGGCTGCCCAGCAATTTGGTGATGCTGTGACACCAAGATGGGGACAGTGACAGTTGCAGAAGGCAGCTTGACCAAGACTGGGGTGGTGGGTTTCCTCCAGATACAGCACCTCCTGCCCTAACAGGAAAGACATCCTTTCGAAAAAACTCTGTCCATTCCCAGCATCAAACCAGGGTGTTTTGTCAATTGATCCCAGGGCCAAAGTGATGGAGCAGGTACACCAAGTGTTGTTCTATGTCAAAGCGTCCCTGGAGCTGCGTCCCTGGAGCCTCCATCGCTGCAGCATGGCCCGGCGACAAACAAAACGTGGTACATGGCATCACAGGAATTCAAGGATCAGTAAATGGGCAAAACACATATAAAATTCCAGTTTACACGAAATCGATGAATAATTAATCGTTAACAAATAAAAGAAAAAACACACGTGAAAGAAACTCAACGTCATTTCTAAATACCAGGCTCAGCAGACAGGGATGAAGAACAGCACATTCCCACCAAGCATGAGACAAGCCCGCAAAGATTTGTCCTAACCATTAAGGCACAAGGATGGGAAATCTTTTACAGATGACGGTGGTTTACTCAACAGCTTGAACACATTCCTTGTCTCGTTATTCAGCAGCGAAGCTGGAGGTCAACCTGTCTCAGATGAGCCAACTTGTTGTGGAGACAGGAGGAGCAAAGTTCTCCGTGAGCTGCTGTCGTACACGGGCATGGTACGCTCGCCTGCCTTTAGGGCAGTCGTCTGGCCAAGACAGCGAGTTCTGTTTGGTGCATCTGTAGGGAACAGACGTGCGAGTGCAGGAGGCTGTGCCAACAGGAAAGAGAGATGCTGCAACGCCGCAGGTTTAGCTTCAAAGTGTTTTATCTGCAATTCCCGTGAGAAAGCACAAGGCAGAGAGGGCTGACAGAGCAGGAGAACTCCAAGGGCTGAGGGCTCCTCTCCAAAAACACCACAAAATAATAACATTAAATCTTTTTTAACGGTAGCTGAAGGTGAGCTGTAAGAATAGGGGGGGTACCTCTCCGCCTCCCCTGATGGTGCAATGTGATCTGCCCGGCCAGAGCAAGCTGGGCTCCGAGCATCCCACATCCCAAACCTGCACGAGGCCATGCCAACCGTTTCACCCCTCCCATCCTTTCCACTTGCATGGCTCCAAAGGTGTTAAGAGGGCCCTGAAGATAGACACGGTGTTTTCCCCGCTCTTGCCAGTGTCACAAAGCATTCGAGGGATTTTCTGGCAACTCAGCTGTTTCTTAAGTTGTCATGTCTAACCTTAACTCTGCCGTTTCAAATTCATAGCTCTTAAGTTGGAATAATTAAGATATCCATGCTCTATAGTTTACTTTTCTTTACTAATACTTAAGTCCACAATGATGCAGGCTTTTTTTGCATAAGGATTTCCTTTTTTTTTTAGAAAAAAAAGACATTAAATATTTATGCACAACACTGAGCAATGACCCAAACCGAATAGCATATGCAGTATTTCCAGGGTAAAAAAGACAGTTGTTTTTTTCCTCTCATTGCCAAAACATGCTTTTCTTGTTGGCAGCTGAGCCAGGAGAGGTGCCATCCTCCGGCCGGCATGCGTGGTGTGCAACAGCGGGATGGGCTCCAAAGGAAAGACCTGGGGGTCGGGGCAAAGAGACCACAAAAAAGTCAAAAAAAAAGTGAGAAAAAACCCAAACCCATAATGTTTTTAGATGAGCAGCCCTGTGCCACCCCTTCCCTGCCATGCCTGGACACCTGGGCAAGGCCTGTGGATCTGGAGAGCGGTGCCAGCTGAACCTTGTCGGTAATGCGAGCTGTGCATGTCCCCTGCTCCTCATTCCAGTTATCAGATCTTTACATGTGACATTTTTTAATGTAAAAAAGTCATTGTAAGTCATTTGTAAGAGATTTCTTATGGCAACCCCTGCTTCTGCACATTTGGCTTAGAGTTGCCAAGGTATTTGTCTTAATAAACCAAGACCTGCAAAGAAAAACACTCAACTGAAGTAACAGAAATTTGTCCAAACACTTCTGTCACTGTTGAGCCCCAGACTGATGACAGAGGGATGAAGGAGTCATCCTCACTTCCCAGGCCACGCAGCATCAAGGGTTTGCAATAGGTAGTCATTTCTGGCCTGACAAAATCATTCCTTCAGCCTCTACGGCACCCAAAGAGGCTACATCCCATAGCAGTGCAAATATATATTACACATACACCTTCACGTGGGCATGGTTTTCTTTGCAATTCAGTCTGTAAGAAATTTGGGTGAAGCAACAGAAGTAAAAACAGGCGGTGGCGTAATTTTCTACCTTAAGCAATATCCAATGTATGAGGCTGCTGCTTTCTTGCTTACTTAAAAGGCTCGAGGATATTAAACCTAGGGACTGCCCCAAGAAGAAAGCTTGGCATGGATAGCTGTTTCCTCGTGCTCAGTGCCAAGACCCCAGTTTCAGAATAGCCCAAAACGGGTAGCTGCAAGGATATATCCACAACACCCGTGTGTACGCTATACGTTAACACTTGCCAGACGCTACCAGCACCACCATTACAGACCTCACATTTCCCCAGTGTTTATTCTTCCTTGAGTTTCTATTCCCATAAAAGTTAATATTAGATTGCCTGAGAAAGAATGGAGTGTTCATTTATCAGAACAAGATGATTTTCAAGCTGATTTGCATTAATTTTGAAAGTAAGATTATTATTTTTTTGTTCTCGTTTCTTTCCAGGAAAAACTGAAGTCATATGAGAGCAAACCATGCCTTGCCTGGTTTTGATCACTTGGCATACTTAGAACCAAACTCCTCAAAGTAAATATTTCCTATGAAGATCATTAAGGGTGTGACCAACTTGTAAGGAACAGCAACAGGAAAACACTGCTTTAAACTTTATACTACATCATGTTGCATTCATTAGTTACTTGACATTGTAGCTGGAGCAGGAAAAAATAAAAAGGCATGGAGCAGAACGATATTTCTGTTTGTTAAATGCTTCTGAATCAGTACAAAAACACTCCCACCCCCCCCCCCCCCCCCCAAATTGCAGTCGCTCTCCACATGTTCAGCAAAGGCAGAAGGTGCCTGTGCCCTCACTGATGGCCGCTGAGGTGGGCACGGGAAGGCAGGAGGCTCTGAGAGTTCATGCTCTGCTCATAACCATGCCAGAAGCCACTACCAGCGAGATAATACCCAAGATAAGATTTGGGAAGTGATATCTTGCTCCCTGCATTATGAAAGGGAAATATTAATTTTTTTCAGGATAAAACGAGCAACCAGGCACAGCCGGGAGGTCCTGGAGCTCCCTGGCTGGCTGGGGTGGACGAGCAGACTGGGAGCGCCCGTGACTGCCGGCTCCTCCTGCCCAGGACGTGCTCCTGGAAGTTTGCCAGCTGCTGCATGCTAAAAAACAGCCTTCCTTTATATTTAGCAAAAAAAAAAAAAGATAACGCACTCCCACAGGGTGCTGGAGGAAGGAAGATAAGGCAGTGTCCTCCTTCCTCCCGGGCTGCCCAACGGAAAACCCGTGCTTTATCTGGGAAAGGCAGGGCTGCCCAGCTCTTGGTCCCAGGCGAGGGGGCACGGCACTGGGGACAGCGTTTTTAGGAAATAACAGGGCAGTTTAACAGCAGAGAGTGTGGCCAAATGGCTCTGGGTGGGAACAAGGTGATGTCCACCCTGGCCGGGCTGCAGTGCTTCGCTGGCTGGTTACACCTTCCCCCTTGTGAGCCGGCTTTTTAATCAGAATTTCTGCTAACTGATCAAAAATCATTCATAGTAATGATAACAACGATTTTGCTCTGCTTCGCACCATTGATGCCGTTCGAAATGAAGGACTTCATGAGGCTAGATGAGAGATGCCAGCCAAAATCCTGCATTTTTGCACGAGATTTTTCATACAAACGCACTCAAGCACAATCCTATCAGACATAGATACTCAGCAGATCAGGATACTCGGGATATTTCATAACTACGACGGCTCTGCCTACTGCTCGAGGCTTTCAAGGCTGTTAAGTCGAGCTTATCCTGGACAGGAGTGAGCATCTCCCCTCGTCGTCACTGCTTGCGGGAGCTGGTTAGGAAATGCACATGGGTCTAATGTAAATGCATGCAGCTTTAATATTACTGAAACAACAAGAAACACATTGCCTCTTGCCCGGCACCGCCGGCCGTTCTGTTCCCGCCCGGGTTAGGCTCGAAGTGCCCGCCTGCAGCCTGAGAGCATCGGGGGCGCTTACAGAAGGAGCGGCGGCGAGGAACGAAGGGCAAAGCCCCCTGTGCCAGCAGGTGCATTTGCTGCACTCGGCCACAAGGGGGAGCCTCGAACCGCTCGTGTGGGTGGCGGGGGTGAAGACGAGGAAGCCCCGTTTAGAGACGCGCGTTTCATTTTCTCAGCTGATTATCTGTGGGTTTCTAATGAATCATATTTTTCATCATCTCTTATTAGTCAGGGATGAGGAAACTATGGAGACTGTGCCAAAATAGGTGCCACTCTGGCATAACCCAGTAGGAAAGATGTTGAACAATGCGGCTTTTCTTCTGCAACAAGAAATCATACTCCAACGCCACGCAGTACTCCGGGAGGGGGAGAGACGGTGGAAGAAAGAGCACTTTGTGGAAAAGCTGAGGCATGAATAGGGATAAAAGGAAGATATCTCGGAGGCAGAGGGCTTGGGTTTTTTCTCATTTACCTTTTGGTTCAATTTTACTTCCTCAAAATCCCCGAGTTATATATCCCACAGTTATTTCTGAAGGGCAATAGAAAATTACCAATGTAAGTGTTTTACTGAGTTCCAGCATTTGATGTCAGTAGCAGAATTTAAGAGAGTCAGCCATCCCAGCAGTGTCTTCTTCCCCGACCTCTGTCGACAGGCACTTCCCCAAAATATAAAGCCTGGGTGTATAAACTTAATTTCTCTTTTGATTTCACTTCCCTTCAGCCTTTTTGTTTTGTACAGTGCTTTTCTGGGGGGTTGTTTTCTTTTTTTCTAGTTGAACTTATTGTGGAAAAACTGGGAAAAGAAGTGAGGTTTGGATTTTTCTCTGAGCTCTAGAAAAGTTTCTGAAAGTGGGTTTTCCAGGAAAAAAAAAAAAATCTTCTGTATTTGGGCATCACTCCTGAGTGATAGTTGTACAGCTCCAGTGGTCCCTACCCCTGCAGGGACTTGGGCCAGCAAGGAGAAGAGTTGGAAGAGAAAGAGCCAAGTTTTGAATCGAACCCAGAGATCAGCAGAAGGCGGGGGGACGGTAAGGCTCGCTGTGCTCTTTGCGTGCCTTTTTACCTTCGGGAGTGACAAGGAAATGTCTACATTCGGTGAGGGGAAGGCAGAGTGGCAAATGTTACTGAGTAGATAATAAACTGATGAATAACGCCGCTGCTCTGGCCTTTGCAGGGAGCCGGGAAGAGAGCGGTGCTGCCTGTTTTGTGGGGACTGTCCTTGGTGCGGTGAGCAGGATCAGGGCACGGCTGCCCACAGCCTCAGAGAGCTCATCTGCCAGAGCCCGGGGCAGCAGAGGACAATATTGAAGTGTCTGTGGACTTCTTGGCATCCTCATCTCTCTGGCCTCCTGTCTCCTTTTGTGCATGGATCCCAAAGGAATGGTCCAGTTTATGGATTAAAGGTTTCCCTCCTGCATTTCACCCTTAGCATCACATTACCTCTAGGTCAGAGCAGCAAAGGCCTGAATCCAAGCCGCTTGCTAGACTGTGAGCGGAGAGAATGAGGTGCCGGATCAGTGCATCCATTGCCATGGTCAACCCCATACTGGGTTTCACCACCCCAAACTTCCCAGCACTCTGTAACTCTGCCTGCTGACATCCTTTCAGCAGAACTGGTGGGTGACCGCTGCCTGTCACCCTGCCGAGGGCCAAGCAAATTTACCTGGCCAGTATTTCGTGTGGAATACGCCACAGTCCCCTGCCCGTCACTAGCCGACAGCACAAGCTCAGGAGCCTGGTTACGCTGCGAGAGGCTGGGAAGCGAACGGGGACCGTGCAGGATCAGGCAGGACTCCTGCAGGCAGCTGCCTCCCCTGCCCCGCGGCAGGTCCAGCGTTGGGCAAGCCTTCTCCTGGGAGCTCCACCCTTGGCAAGGTCTTTGTCTTTTAAAAATCAAAAGCCAACACCCTTCTGTGTGGTTTCTTGTACCAACTTCTTTTTACGAAAAAAAATAGTGGTAAATAATGACTCAGTTGTAGCTGTACCCAAACCTTCACTGTAAGGCATTGTAAATAATTTCTTTCTCTTTATCTGTTTCCTAATTGCAGATGTCAGTGCTTCCTCAGTAAGACAGGGACTCAAGGAGACAGCGATGTGCTCGCCCGAAGCACACCGAGGATACACTTCCTTAGCATAAACAGGGCTACGAAGCTGCCCTCGCTCCAACGCTGCCGGCTGGCTGCAATAACTTGCCCGGAGGATCAGAACAGATATCTGAAGGGTAGGGTATTTTTAAAGAGCACTGGGTTTTACCTTGTAGCAATACTTCCTTCCCTCTTCCCCCTTCCCCTTGTGCTGCCCGGCACCACTTTCCCTCTCGTGCCACTTGCCCTTCTTGCCTCCCCTGCCCCTCCTGCCTTGCTCTTCAGACTGATTAAAATACGATCAGCAACTTCATTACGAAAATAACAATCTGTGCAGTATCTTTAGCAGAATGACCATTTCCAATGTCCGCATGATGGAAACCAGGACTGAGGCTGCACGTTATCCTCTTAGTACAGTAATTGAACAGAAACTGGCCTCAGCTAATATTAATTTTCAATAAGTCTTGAAATGAACCAGACGCAGTTCTGCTAATTAAGGTGAAAAGGCAGCTCATCCAAGAAATTGAAGCAATGCTCTCAGCAAGCCAGTCCAAAGGCATATCTATTTGTTATATTATGTGTTTTTATTATTCCCAATAGGTTATACAGGATATAAGTGGAAGAATGTCTAATGCTGTCATTGATTTCAGTGGCATCTTTTCCTACCAGAAAACACTATCCAACTCTGCCAAATGAAAGCAGCTACATTTCCAGAGAGTGATGGTGCACACTTGTCACGGGGTTAAATTTGGATTCAAGATGGCATCATCTCCAGAGCTCCAGCATATCACACAGAGTAAGGGGGACGCAGAAGAGGAGATCATGTCCTTCACTAATGGGAATATTCACTTGGGAAGAAGTAGAAGAAAATAACCTAGAAATAAGGTCATCGTTCTCCTGACAGCCCCATGGGAAACTCAGGTAGTGCTGAGACTGAACTAGTTTTCCTACTGAGTGTAACAGGCATGTGGATGCTACTTCACAAGGCAGCAAAAGCAGCAGGCTACCACAGTGGAAGCAGTTCTAATTTCTTTGGAAAATATTAGAAATACCAAGAGGAAAGTCTGTAAAGAATCTTTAGGCCTTTGGGAAAATGATCCCATGTGAATTCCCAACACATGGATTTCAAGATTATTGTTGCATGAAGCTGGGCCATAATTTGGTTCCTAGTTTATCTAAGCATTACCAAAAGACGAAACGTTGCACCATAACTGTCGAGAACTGTATTTCTCTGTGATGCAATCCTTAAAGAAGTGGAAGTAAACACATTGCTACCTCAGCATCGTTCTTCCTTTAGGATGACTGCATTGCCACCTCCAAGAAACGGTTCCAAGCACTAAACCCAGTGCCACTTAGAAAGAGCTACTAAAATTTGAAGAAATTTCTAAATTGCAGAAGAACAGAGACTTGTTTACTTGGACAAAAGGGTCACATTCTTGGAAACCCTTCATCCTATTGCAGTTGCATAGCAGAGGAGCAGCCAAGAGTTAGAAACGGGGCAGTGGGAACACGACCTCCTCCAGAACATTACAGTTAAGAGACCTGAAGGTATGAAAGAAACGGAAATGGTGTCAAGGAGCAGAGCCCACCCTGCCCACTCCAGGGCCGGGTACCACAGCAGTCACCCTTCCTCTGTGTCCCAAAGCTACTCCCACTCAACCCCAGAGCTCTGGCCGAGCACTGCATCCTACCAGCGTCCCAACACAGGACTTTGAGTGTAAGTATTCCAATCAGTCCATAATATAGTTGACTTTTTTTTTTTAAATACTAATTATATGAACCAGAAACTCAGAACATTTTGCTTAATCACTGTGCTCACTGTTAAGTGGTAAGGGAATGTTTTTGTGAGTTGGATATTCCTCCTTGTTCACCTCGTTATTGAGTGACTGGTCTGACTAAAGCACGTATTGCGTTAATATATAACACCTCAATAGCCTTGACAAAGGGTCAGAAATGGCCCTGGGGAGGACTGCTGTCTATGAGCAGAATAAGTGTTGTGTTTGAGAACAGACACGATCCAGTGAGAGGGAGCAGATGGTTAGACATATTAATTGGTATGGGCTGGGAAGGTGCTGGGTGAGGAGCAGCTGGAAAAGACCTGGGGATTACAGCAGATGCCAGGCTGAACATGAGCCAACAGCGTGCTCTCATCTTCAATTAGGCAGAGCACATACCGGGCTACAATTAGGATGAGGGCAACTATGACCACCTCCTACTCAGTGAGAGCTGGAGGCTGCATTCAACTTTACTGCTATAGGTGCTGGGCCCTCCTGCAGCTCAAGAAGGACTTAGAGAGACCGGAGAGGACCCAGTGAAGAGATACCAAAATGGTGAGGGGCCCAGAGCCCTTGACCTACAGCAAGGGGTGCTGGAGCTGGACTTGTAAGCCTGAAGAAGAGGAGGCCAAAGGGTGACCTAAGACCTGCCCACAGCTATGTGAAGGGCAGTTACGGAAAAGTCAGAACCAAACTCCAGTCAGCAGTGCCAGAAAACAGAAACAAGGAGGGGGACACAGGTAGGACATTAGGGAAAAAACATCAATAGGAAGATAGTGTAGTACTGGAGCGGGTTACCCAGGCAGGTTGAGGGGTCTCCATCCTCAGTGTTTTCCAAGATGCAGCTACACAAAACCCGATCTAATGTTGGTGATAGTCCTATTTTGAGTGAGAGGTTGGACTAAAAAACAACAGAATTCTCTTCCAACAAACATTCCCATGTTTCTGTGATCTTCAATTCAGGCCAATGCACATGTCTTTAACGTTAACTTGGTGAGATATCAATGTATCCTGAATTTCTTTCCTTAAAAAGACTTTCTTTCTGAACTGGGGGGCTTCATACAAAAGTGCAATAGAAGAAAAGTACCATTTGGGGGGATTTCTTAATTCCACTCCTTCAGATGCTCTTCACTCTGCTCTCTGCTGGAAAGTCAACACATTCAAAAACAACATCACATGGGGTCCCATCAAAGACTTCTAATATCACCAGGTATCTCCTCAGTATGAAGAGATTTCTTGGAACAGGAAAATAAAGTACCACAAGTTCTTTCCCATATCATGATGTGGTATCTGTCATATGAACAGAAAACACCTTCTGAAGTAAAACCTGTAGTCTGTAAAAATGGTTTAGACAGTAGATTTGCCTTCCCTTAAAATCAAAAGCTATCTTCTCAAAAGTAATACATTTAAAAAAAAAAATTAACAATTTTGTTAGGGTCTGTTTTGACAACATAATATTTCATATATGGATTAAACTCAGTTTGTGTAAGTATGTGCTTGTGTCTGTATGAGAGTGTGTGTGTGTGTGTCATCACATTTCTTCCTCTCGGCACTGTAAAGAGGAAACGAGTGTGTGTGTTGGTGTGTGTACGATCGCAGGCTTCTTCCTCTCTGCATCGCAAAGAGGAAACGAAAGCTGGGCTCACAGCCTGCGTCTTACAGAACCAGCTTCCATCTCCGCCCCGGAGCAGACACCGCAACTTTGTTGGGGCTTTGCCTCTCGGAGCTGTCAATCCCTTTACTCACAGATAAATACCCTAACAGGATGCCACTATCACCTCTTCTGCTCCTTAACAGAAAATCTGCACCCCCTTGCACAACTTCTCTGACAATCTGCAGGGAAAAAAAAAGGCAACAAATCTCTTTAACTGACAATATTTGTACTCCAAGCTGCTGTTAGGACAGGTGTTCTGCGGTATTTCTATTTTTGACAGTATAGGCTTCACACAGATGAAAAGGGACACCTGTATTCTAAAAAAATGCCCATAGGAGTCCATGAGGGTGAAGGCAGGTTCATTTTCCATCAATGCTTCTTTTTTAAAAGTTCATTTTATTTCGTTAGGTGAAAGAAAGCAAAAGGGCAGTGCAACTGGCTGCAAAAATCGGTAATGCGTTCTTACTCAAAGGCAAGTACGAGGTTGATTTCTGTTGACATTAACAGCCTGAAGTTCAAGAGGTAAGGTGATACAATAAAATATTTTGTTCTTTAGAGTTCTTATCAATTACTTACAGTGTTATGATATCTAAAATATATACTTCTTCTTACCTAGATAGAAAAGTGACTGAAAGTAGGGTGCTATTTGCAGGAAGGATGTCTCTATAATTGCGTTATAACTTTTTTACTAACTAGATTATATCAGTTCCAATTCTTATACACCTCTGCATGATTAACAAAGCTCTGCTAAAGCCCTTGAAAGATTCACCTCTGATTTTTCACCCCAGCTCCAAGACCTTCTACAGCCTCTCAGCACAGTGCTCAGACTGGGTCCCTAATCACGTCATCTTGTAAATAGCCACACTCTCCAGCTGGAATGTTGTCCAGTTATAAATCCTTTATTAACGTCATATTAACAGACATAGCTACTCAATATGCAAGTGGTGTGCATGCGACACATGGATGTAAACAATCAGACCAAACCAGAGCTCTTGTTTCCTTAGCTTTTTCCAGAACTGAGTCTTCGCTGGAAGACTGAATCGATGTTAAACTGAAGATGTGCCTACGCTGCAATCATTTATGAGGTTCAGGATTACCTTCTCTGTAGGTGCTATTTTCCTTAAGCCAGAAAAGAGCTGCCCCTGTGTGCACAGCCGTATCGACACGTTGCAAAGTAAACCCACACATAACAAGTCAAACAAGCTGCACCAGTCGATGCACGGTTTTGACAGCGCATTAGGGATCTCTGCCAACACAGCTCAGTCGATCTGGGAACATCTTCACACAGCCACAGTGTATGTACTGCTCTGGCTTAACTGCATTTGTCGGCAAGCGCCTGTTGAGTTCAGCACAGTTCCAGACAGCACAGCCAAACAAGATGTACCCACGTCCACGCTCATCATTAGACTAAGTTCAAACAATGACTGTGGTCACAAGCATGGTCAACACTGGGCAGTTTGGCTGCCGTTGATAAGAGGTTGGTCATTGCAGCAATGTCTGCTGAGTCTCAGCTGTAGGTGTGAGCTCTGGCGCTCCTGTGCCGCATTCCAGCAGATCGGCTGAGAAGCCACCCCGCAACTCTTACTAGCGAGCAGAGATTAGGACGCAGAGAAAATGCCAAGGATGGAGGGGTGGGGTTAACCCCAGCACTTTCCCATTTAGGGTGTCTGACAAGTGACAGCCCCTGATCAGCCCATGGTTCTTGCTCAGTCCGGGGGTCCTGGCCCCCAGCACCCCCAAGCAGGTGAACTCGCAGCACAGTGCTGCCCAGCAGCTGAACAAACGGAGCCTCCTCCAGCCCACCGTGCCGGAGGGAGAAGTGCTGGGACATGCCTTCTGTAAGGGGGGCTTTGGGGGGAAGTGTGCCTGGACAGAGGAAGGGGGAACCCGCGATGACACCACTCAATGTCAAGGTAAACATTCATCTTTGTCCAAAAATGGGTATTTGGTCAGTTCAGTAGAAGGCAGTTTGAGCTTTGAGTGTTTATTGGTTTTCCTCTAATAGCAGCGATTAGCAATGCTTTTTTTAGACCTACCAAGACTCTGGATTCCTAATATATCTGTGGTGTAACTCTGCTTGCCTCACTGTGGTTACGTTGGAGGCGAATTTGGCCCTTTAATCGTTTGGGATTGGTGATCACTCTGGGCGTGCTGCTTGCTCAGCAGATTTTCTGGAGGACTGGAATTTCTTGTGGAATTCTGTTGTGTGAGGCAATGGCTGTGTGGGCAGCAAGTCCTCTTCAACATCAACCTGAGCACAGCCATTAGAGGACGTACTCTTGATGTTGTTGCTTCATCGGTAATCACCTCTTCGTCTCTGTCTCCTTCAGGTTCACTTTTCTGCTCATCACTTCCACAGTTTGTCACTACAGAGAAAATGGACTCATGACTTTCCACTGAATGTAAATAGGCTATTTTCCATTTAGTTAATATTCCTGTTACAGTGTTTTGTAACAAGGCAATCAGTAGAAGTAAGTAATGTATGCTTTCTTTGCCACAGATATTAATCTAATACTGCTGCAGTGAAGAAAAGCACGCCAGGCAGTAAGGGAAGTCGGCAAACACATCATTTGCAGCCCAGAAACAGAGATCCTCAGTCAAGGGCCCAAATTCATCTCAACCCAGTGGGAAAACCTTTTCTCTACAAAAGTTTATATCGGTAATTCTCAGCATGACAGTTTCATTGTCAGAAATATAGATTGATTCCTTATCGACAGCCTTACAACCAACAGCGAGGTAGAAATGCAAAAGAGGTTCCAGAGTCACTGATTAGAGGAGGAATGGAGACAGTGAATATCAGAGCGAGAGTGATAGAAAACGGGCTGAGGAGGTGGACGAAGGAGGAATTCTTAGCTAAAGAGTTGGAAAAGGACTGGAGGCAAAAAATTTCAGACATCTGGATAAACATAAATCATCAAACTTGGAGAAGGTCTCCTTTCATAAAGGAGTGAGCTTGTAGTTTCTCTTTCATTTTTAACAGTCAAAAAACTTGTTGTTCGCCTTTTATTGTCCTTCTTCCAATAATTATACTACTCATAAAAAATGCAATTGATAGTTATAGTGTATATTTAAAGCTATTATTAATTATGTATATTCATTATTGTTTCTTTGCATTGCTACCTTGAGTCCGGGCAGGGGCTCAATTGTGCAATGCTCTGTGCACGTATAATGTGCTGGGCAGGGGACAGCCCTTGTACCTCGAACTTGTGCAATGTGCAGGGAGAGTATGAAGCTCGCACTAAGTGAATATGCACTTCAGTACTTAACCATGTACACGGATTCAGGTCTAACAAAAAACTTAGACACTGGCTTAACATTAAGCTGTGAGCGACTATTGAAATGTAAAGCCTGTGCTTACATGTCTTACCAGACTGTAGCCCTCCTGATCATAGCTTTGTTCGAACTAGAGCAATACACAGGGCTGAAGATGATGCACAGATGTAGTACCTTCTACTTCAAAGTCTGAGAATACTTTACAAACTAGGACAAATGTCATATTGTTCTCAAAAGGTAAGGAAGTATTCTCCTGGCATACACAAGAGGAGGAGACAAAATAAATGTGAATGTATTTAAAAGTTCGAGTTTTTAAAAAAGTGCATTAGAATAGTTTAAAAAATCTTACACAGTGAAAATTAGTTTTAGTGCTATGCAGAATTTCTCAAAAAGATGCTTCAAGTGGCATTATCTGCT
>NW_009629467.1:43661-45828 GCF_000690535.1 Cariama cristata
GGTGATTGGGCTGATAAAAGATACTACCTCACCTTATAAACCTTGTTCCTTAATATTCTTAGACTGTCTGGGCTACTTACATCATCACTACCACTGAAAAGGGAGGTGTCGGTGTTTAATGTCACTTTTAAGAAATACAGTTGGCTTCTCTTAGTGAGTAAGCTTAAAGGTAACAGAGTTATAGCCTCTATGGCACACCAGTTCACTCTTCTTTTTGGCCAAATTCCTCCAGTTTCTAAGACAATCTAGTCCATATATTTGTTAAATTTTTAAGTAGTGTTGCTTTAACGTTACAAACACCAGAAGGATTAAAGGGATAATTAAGGATAAGGGGATAATCTCTTGCCTTTCGAGGTGATAAAGATGATCTCAGAATAAATACCAGTAAACTAAACCCAGGGTATGTTGGTAGAAAGGAAAACAAGAAATATCACGGAATTCAAAAAAATAAGTGATATTACTTGTT
This sequence comes from Cariama cristata, assembly GCF_000690535.1. NCBI lineage: Eukaryota > Metazoa > Chordata > Aves > Cariamiformes > Cariamidae > Cariama > Cariama cristata. The sequence continues at coordinate 44,128 of NW_009629467.1, forward strand.
TAGATGTCTTGGGATTTCCAGGCCTAAACTGCAGCCAACATATGGCAAAAGTCTGAAAGAAAACTGGGCTGGTACTAAGAGGTTGATGCAAAAGCATTTTAGAGGTGAAGTGGTGGAGTCAGCCACGGAGATCTCTAACATTTATTCAGTGAAAGAGCCTGATGATATCAAGGTGACAACAAAATCTGAATTTTCTTATGTTGATGCATCTCAGGATGGAATTTGTCTTCCCAGACCTGGTGCTTCAGATTGCAACTGCTCTACAAAATACAGTCAGAGTATTGTCGGAGGAGCTTTATTTGGAAGGAGTAGTTACTGACTGAATTGACAGTTATTATCAGGCATGTAAGGATAGGAAAAATTGTTTGATGATACTGGAATTACTTTCTCCTGGACACTGCACATTTTAAATAAGTTTTGAACGTGTTAAGATGAATGATTGTCACAGATGCTACAAATAGAAATGTACACAAAAAAAAAAATCACGACAAATCTTAAGAGAGTTCCAGTTTTGCAAATTCAGCGAGCGCAGACAAATGTCGAAAAAACTTTTATATCTTTTAATTTTTATCTGAGCACAATATTTCAAGATGTGTCAGTCCCTTGCAACAGATCACAGAACATAAACAGTGAGCAAGCTGAGATGTAGAGACACTAGTCTTGATAAATAGCAAGGGTCCATTTCACTTTTATTTCTGTGTTCATTTTCAAGTTAAGGTGTTGGGTAATTGGAAGATAAAGTTAACTTGTTTAAGCATGAAGTAACTATACTAGATTAAGACACTGAAAATTATTAATGTAATTTGTAAACTGCCAGGTTGTAGAGTACAGGTGTCGCATCAGCCATAACAGGAAACTTACTTAATCTTTTTTCGAATCTGTGTTTCAGGGACTTTGATGAGAGTATGGCTTAACTTATTCCTAACATACTGAAGCCAGGAAGTATGAAAATTAATTTTTTGCTGGTTTCTTGGTAAAACGAGGTAAAAGCGTTTTCTGTTACTAGGCAAAGTCAGGTCTAATAGACATAAAAGACTTTGTTCTTCTCTGACTGAAGTCAAAGTCAAAGTTCTTATTGACATGAAAGGGAGCAATATCAAACCTATGATCTTGAAAGGAAATAACAGGGGTATTGCATCTGTAGAATAACAAGAACTTGCTTTGAATGCTGGAATACATGCTGCATTTTGTTTACACTTAGAAGAATTACTTATTGCAATATTTGCATAGTGTTCAGTGCTGTTTAATTACAGCTGTCTGTGAGGAAGAGTTCAATGGTGTAGGCACCAGATTCAAACCAGATTTCTTCCTAGAGCCGTAAAGTCAAATTCCAGTGAGACGGGCACAGACTTTCATCCATATGAAGGAGTAGATCATTTCAGACAGTCTAATATGTGAAGCCTTTTCTTCTTCCCCCCCTTTGGAGACATTAAATGAATGGTGATGCCTTGTCTGTCTCCTTGGTTTTTAAAGATCCCTTAGGCCATATTTCACAAGAGAAGGCAGGTAGCTTGATATATCCCCGTCCTTGTGCCATACTGAACACGGCCCAGAAATACCCTCTTTTCACCAGTGATGCGCTCGCAGCGTGAAATACAGAGTATTAGATGTACGTGTGATTGTCTGCACGAATAGTGCACAAAGTTAGAAGGAAAGAAAACGATTGCTGTGGAGGCAGGCTCGAGAAGACAGCACGGGAGC
>NW_009629467.1:45859-46218 GCF_000690535.1 Cariama cristata
CCCCTGCCGCTGCTCGCTGCCGTCCCCTCACTGCCTTGCCCTCCCCGCGCCACAGTCAGCCTCTCCCAGATTTCAGGCTGGTTTTAGGATGCAGGGCTTTTAAAGCAGGAGTTTGGTCCCTGCTCTTGCCTGCGAAGCTCCCCGTGCAGCCACGGAGCCGCATAGCCCCTAACAGGGACAGCCGTGGTGTTTCTAGAAAGCTCCGTGAGCATAAAGGCCGCTCCAGCGAGGCCTGCGCAAGGGCCCGGCTCGGCGGGCTCGGCCTCAGCGCTGACAGGCGATGGCGTTCCCCGGCCTGTCAACCCAGCTGCTCAAAGGGCCTGATCGTCTCTTGCAGGGTGCCGTCCTCCTCACAAACA
>NW_009629468.1:0-14980 GCF_000690535.1 Cariama cristata
GACAGCTGACCCCAATGATCCAAGGGATACCCCATACCACATGACGTCATGCCCAGTATATAAAGCTGGGGGAAGGAGGTGGGGGGATGTTTGGAGTGGTGGCGTTTGTCTTCCCAAGTAACCATTACATGTGATGGAGCCCTGCCTTCCTGGAGATGGCTGAACACCTGCCTGCTCATGGGAAGGGGTGACTGAATTCCTTGTTTTGCTTTGCTTCCATAGCTATGAAGTTCTTCAAACAGATGAAGAAACCCTAATGAAAACTTAAATGTGTCTTCAATGAAGATGTTAATTCACATCCTCACTGGGCTGATAGATCCCTAAGGGGAGCCTGAAAAGTTTGTAGAATGTGTTTTCTGATACTAGCAATTACTTTTGTATGGTAAGTAAGGGTGGTCAAGTTGCAGAATGATGAAGATGGGAGTGACGGAGAGCTGAGAAAAAAAATTTGCATATGATGGTATATGAATTGAGTGAATGCTCATCGTACAGTGGTTGAGAGCAAAACCCATAGGGGTCCTTGAGATCAGCCAGAGTCCCTGTGGCGCAGGGATTTTGATGGCAAGTTTGGCCACAAGCACCAGGCAACTGCCGTATCGCCATACGTCAGCATTCAGGAAAGTGCGGCGCATGCTGCTGTCCCACAGCTCGTGAGGACAAGCTGTAGGCTGTAATGGGGGCAGTGGAGGGTGTATATATATATTATATGGGTGCCCGGTGCTGTAGCGATGAAGCAGTATTGGGAATTTTTTAATTATGATCCCTCCTGTAGGCAGATCTGTGCTTTCTCCTGAGACAAACAGCTTTGTGGATTCTTCTGGTGATGTGTTCAGGAGCAGACAGGTAAGACAAGAAATGGCCCTTGGGGTGTATGCAAACTCCCCAAATACCACTTTTCTTGCAGAAGAGCAGAGACTGTGAGGTATACAAAAAGCTGTGACCTCAGTCAATGCAGTATGTGTAACTGGCATGATGAGCTCACTCAACAAATTCATGTGAGGAGCCCACAATCAGTTTTTAAATTCTTTGAAGAGTGAGATAAAGGCAAAATCCCTGCCTTCTCTTGCTTTTTATAGCACTTCTGCCCTTATTTTCCTTGTTTGCAGCCAGTCAGCAGGCAGGAGGGAGGGGCAAAGCCTGTTTAAAACGTTTTGCGAGGGGCTGCAGCCTCTCCTTGCCTGTGATGGCTGGGAGGGGACCGTGCATGGGCACCTACTTGGAGCTGCCCACCTGTGCGAGGATGCCCATCCTGCGACTGGCGACCTGGCAGGTACCTGTGGAAGCTGGGGACTCTCCTCACCCCCGTGCCTCTGGTCACGCAGGTGACACCAGGAAATTGCTGAGAATCACAGTAGGCTTTTTCAGCAATCTCCTCCTCAGGTCAGGAAAATGCAGCAAATCCTCTGTGCGACATTTGTTGCCTTTTGAAATATTTCAGGTAATGCAGGTATTTACACTTGTCTTTCAGGAAATTTTTTAAGTGAGCAGGTAGTGCTCACTTAGTGCAGGCAGTGAGCAGGTGGAGGGAGATTTTTCTTAGCTATGGAAAAAAATTACATATTACGAAAGTAAAAACTTCTGCCTAGCTTGTTTTTCTTTGGCGTTTTGTTTTGGTTTGGTTTTGCTTTTAGCACTGGGTATTAATATCCCAGCCTGTCATGTAGGTGTCATCTTTGATAAGTGCATGTAGATATAAGAACTTAAATGGCAATGAGTGGGTTTGGAAATGGGAATTCACATTAACACCTTTGAGACTGAGGATAACTTATTTGTATGGCAGCAGATGAGTATACAGCACTTTGCAGGAAAAGACTTTGCGTAGTTCTTTACCTGCAAATGTTATCTAATGGACTTTTGGTAAGAGAGAAGATTTAAAGATATACTGAATTATAAATGTAAAAGGAGTCTGGAAAAGAACGGAAAATTTTACGAAAGTGAGATTCTTAAGAAAGAAAAAAAAAATAGTGGACTGTCCCCTGGATTTGAGACTGGAAACTAAATATGTTGAATTGCAAGCTGCCAACTCTGTGAAACACTGTCCAGTCAGCACAGAAGTATCTTAAATTATTCTTGCTATATTTTTATGTCAGCTGCTGCTAATCATCACATAACTTCTGCACAAATGGGGTTGAGTTTGTTTAACCCTTTCAGTCTTCATTAGTCTGATGACAAAAGACACTAAGAAGCCTAAAGTAACTAAGTAGGCTTTAAAAAAACCAAGTGTGCCTTGCATGGGGCCTCTCAGGGAACTAATGCTGTGATGGATGAGCTCTCTGGAGGAACCTGTTAAGATGTTAACAGGAACTGGTTGGGACTAAACAGAAGGAAAATTTTGGACATATGATCCCTGCCACCACAAAAATCTCTTGTGTTAATGCAATGAAAACACGGCCCAAACCCACTGCGATTACTTCATCAAAGCCATTCGATCTCAAGGTTCCCACAGCAACTTCAGCTGCCACTCCTCACATTTCGGTGCGGCAACGGGGTCTCCTTTACCCAGTCACGCTGACTTGAAGTACTGTTCAGTGAGCACCATGTAAAATGAGGCAACGGATTATTTTTTTCTGAAAAACATCTCATGTTACAGAGTTTTGTGTAATCACAGGGTATATTGTCACCTTTGCTCTCCACCAGCTCCTCCTCCACCCAAAAGTGATGCCGACTGCTGCTGCACGGCAGCTCTCCCATGCCGCAGCACCACCCAGAGAAAAGGCACGCCGCACTGCCCGGCATTTGCCCGCTTTCCCACGCCGCCCTCGGAGCTGCGGTGGTCATACGTAGGAAGGGGTGGGATGGGGAAAGGGACTGCAAAAAGGAAAACTTGTAAAACTTAAACTGGTTCTTTGGTTACATGTAGTCTTGTGGAAAAAACCTCTGCAGTTTCTATATTTGTTTTTGTTTTTTGTTTTTTTGTTTTTTTTTTAATTTAGGTGAACCAACCAAGCACTCTTCGATGGGAAATACTTGGAGAAGTGAAATCATTTAAAAAAAAAAAAAAAAAAAAGATGGGTGGGGATGTAACGAAGTTAAATGTCGGAGGTGGTCACGATTTTGAATCACGTTTCTGTTTGAAGTGCCATTTTCCAGAATCGGTATCCAGTCATCGAACAACACTTCAGTGTCCCCAAGCCAAGAATCTGAAGTGATTTCCTTTGCTATTAAACACCAGGTTGTGTGTCTTACCCAGGAGGTGGCACTCTCTGTAGCGTTTTGCAGTCCTCTCACCTCCCTTGTCCTGTGTCAACAAAAGCCGGCTTGTTTGTGTGCAGGGCCAACAAGCTTTCCAGAGGCGATTCATTTCCTTATGTCGCCAGTACATCACACTGAAATTGCTTTTAATTTCTGGGCAAATTAGAACTTATTTAGAGATAGCCTGGTGTCCGAATGTGAACATTCAATACTTAGAAAAGGGCAGATCAGCTCAGGCAACTCATCCGTGACTCCCACGGCCATTTTATTCCAGAAAACGAGGGAAAGCAAGATCCAAACTGGAACACCTCATTATTTGGGTGCTTAAAGTCTCCAGATTTGGAGAACAGCAAACTTCTTTTTCCGCTATTTACCAAATTATGGACTTTTCTGATTTCAGTCTCTCCAAGGAACCGCAAGAGATGCAGTGAAGTTTGCCATCAGTGTTGGGTACCGCCACTTTGATTGTGCCTCCCTGTACCAGAACGAGAGTGAGATCGGGGATGCACTACGAGAAAAAATTGAGGAGAGGATTGTGAGGCGAGAAGAGCTCTTTATTGTCAGTAAGGTATGGCCTTGGATAACTTGCCTCACATGAGGCCAGCTCTAGGGAGGAGAGACAAGGTCCCAACCTGTGAAGTGCCAGGGGATGAAGATGGTCTGGGAATTAACTCCTTTCTGTCAGGATGAAGAGTTTTGTGGATGGAGGGAAGGAAGAGGTCAATTCTTGGGGCGGGGGGGAAGACTTGATTTGAGAGGGATTTTTTTGTAGTCCATATCCATTGTCAGCCATGGAGACAGGAACTGAGGCCGTGCTCTCAGTTGCCTCTGAGATAGGAAGCAAGGCTATTGTATTCGTGGTCACTCCCGCTGCGCTGCCGGCCTCAGCCTGTTAACTCCCGTATGTTATGTTGTGTTTTGTTTTTTCCCCCAACAACAATGGTAGGAAAAATAAAGTAACTTCTATCTGCTGGAAGCTGGCGGGTTGATTTTCACCAGTTTTGCTTTTTTTTCCCTTCTTTTTGTTTAATTGTTGTATGAATTGTTGGAATTTTAGAGTATCTCATTCTTATTTTGCTTAACTGACAGTACCACAAATAAAATGAGGAAGTGCCACTATTGTGCACCTTAAGACGAGAAGATGTGCCATACCATGAGCTGCCTCTGTGTCTGCACCGTGTGTTTCCCTGCCAGGGATGCTCTGCGGTCGTGAGGCCAGGAGAACAGCTCTCAGGCTTTGTGTTACCCCCACAGCTGTGGTCCACCTTCCATGAGAGATCCCTGGTCAAGGAGGCATGCCAGAAAACCCTTGCTGCCCTCCAACTGGATTATTTGGATCTCTACCTGATGCACTGGCCCATGGGATTCAAGGTATTGAGGCTTTAACTCCTGGGAGCCATCTGTCAGAGCTCTGCCACTTTTTCCTTTGGGACCAGGCATGCCCTTAGTCGTCTCTAATGAGGAGTGCTGTTAAACCTCCTTAGGACATAATGTCAAACCTCTGCATGGAGTGCCGAGAAGGAAAGGTAAGGTCATGGCTGCTTAAGCTAGGTCTTGTAGTACAAAAATCCCCTTATTTCACCCTGCACAGCATTTCCATGTCATGGATCAAATTACCATCCAGATCACATTCCTCTTAAAGCCTGGGGTTTGGCTTATCATTTGCTTATCTAGGATCAAACAGTTGTGAATTAGTTCCTATTCTTCTCTTCTCTCTCTGCCCCCAGGTTAAATAAATCCTCATTTCCCCATCATGTCACATCCCTGGCTTTCCCCTAACCTGACTGAGGCACACAAAAGTGTCTGTCCTTCCTCTGCCTGCAGGACACATTCTCAAGAGGCAGATTTTCTTGAAGATTATTCTGTTTGTACAGATTACTGTTTTTGACCACCTCTTTCCCCAACACAAACATAAGCCAGGATATCCATCGTGTCTCCAGCTCCACTCGTTTGTAGGATTTCTAACTGATTTCTTTAACTACTTATGATTCAGCCTACCTTAAACGTACCTTCTCTCTTAGATGTAGATTGGAGCTAATACACTAAACCAGTGTTAGGATGGGGCTAAACCCACACAGAGAAAAACTAATGTAACCAGAAAAATATTTACTAATTCATTGAAAATGACACACACAGAGAAACCTCTCTCACACTTACTGTGATATTCAGTCCAAGAATTCATAACTCTGCTGTTAATAGAGTTTCATATTTACGAGAGAAAGGATCGATTGGTGAAAGTAGTGAAGACAATTCTTAATTGAGCTTGAGTGAACTTATAAAGCATGTAAGAGAACTTCTGAACTAAAAAAAAAAAAAACAAACCAAAAACCAAAGCAGTACATGCTTATGAAAATAGCACCTTTGCAGTCCTGCTGAGACAAATGGATTAGGTTTTTAAATGGATGACTTGAAGGAATTTTACTTTTACTCCAGTCTTCATGGCTTTCTCTGACCTGGGACAGGGCTTTTACCAGAGCGGCTGTGCTTGTGAAGGACACGACAGCTGCCCATTCTGAAGACAAAATTTTCGGGATCTGGACCAAAGAAATTCCTGGCCTGATCCCAGGCTGGACTGAAATGTGTTACAGTCAACTGTTATGCTAGAAACCACAGGCCTCTTCTCAGGTGCCAACTTGCGATAAACGGAAAAGAATGAAGGCAGGGGCTGGGGCAACAAGATGGTGAATTAAAGTGTGCAAGATGATGCTTTCTTGTCATTTAAATAACATTCTTACACCACAGTGCTTGATGGAGAAGACAGTGGACCATTCAGCTGGTGAAGTCTGCTTTTTATTTTCACAGGTCCAAGCCTGAGGATATTCCCCTTTTTGATGATCCCCAAATTAAGGAAATTGCACTCAAGTAAAACAAAACCCCAGCTCAGGTTAATACTGGTCATAGTATTTTCGCTGATGACATGTATTCTTCCCATTTGTGCTAAATTAAATATTTACAGAGGTATTATGGAAAGTTGAAATCCAGCTGTGTCATACACTTTAAAAAATATTATCTCTAATGCTAGTTTTAATGACAGACAGAAGAGTACCAATGGCTTTGGGCTTTAATTGGCACACTAGCCACTTCTACAGACAGCATCCCTGCCCAATCTTGAAGTCTTGTTCAATGCACTCCTGTGCTTGTCATCTCAACTTCAGAGAGCTAATGATTACGTGAGCTCATGTAGTAATCAGGAAAGGTTTACTATAGTACTTTTCCTATGTGAGCCATCTCTTGATTATCAGTAGAGCTGTTCCATGTAACCATGTAGGCATGTGTGGTTTTTGGCTTTCAGAAGACAGGCAGAACTTGTCAGCTGTAATTTCCTTCTTCCTTCATGTGCTTATCCGGCTCCAGATTCAAAGAACTGTGAGTGTAATTCCCAAATCTGTCACCCCACACCGTATTGAGGAAAATTTTAAGGTAAGAGGGTACCTTATAAAATTAGTAATGGTGTTAAACTTTACATAGAAAAATCCACTCTGCCAGTGGATCAAAGTACCCCCTTCATACTTCCAACTGGCAAAACCTTTTATCTGTCAGATACCACATAGGTTACTTTTTATGAATGCAAAAAGTTACTTTAAAAGTAAGGAGCCAAGTGTCCTTCATTAGAACACATCAAGTAAGAGAGATTAACTTTTTCACTTTGTGATGATACAAATATGATGCAACTAGACCCCAGCAGCACTGTAACTTTATGACATTTATTCATTGTTCACCACAATGTGCGTCTATTGCACACTTCCTAGTGCTTCAACAAATGCAGTGCTTTTCTACTTCTGTCTTTGGTATTCTTTCTGCAAATGAACTTGCACTTGTCTTTTCGCAAACTGAAGTAACCCAGCTGTTTGGGACCTTCATTCAGGTGTTTGATTTTGAATTGGCTAAAGAGGAGATGGAAACCTTCCTTGCTTTCAAGAAGCAGTATCGCATCTGTGCATTAAGCAAGTGAGTACCTCCTCCTCCTCCATGTTTTTGCAAGACTGGAATATCATTGGATATCCTCTTAACAGACAGTATTTGATAGCCCCACTTAAAAATAAAGAGAGGGAACCTTAGCCACAACCTGGTCACATCTGTATCTGCCAGAATCCAGCCCTAGGGTTTATTAGAGCATTGCCCGTCTTGTACAGGTTGGTACCACTGGGATTTTTGCAGCTACGTTATGTGTTAAGATATCTCGTAACGGATGCATACCAAACTGCTGTCTGAAAATCAAAATCAGCTGGAAACTCCAAAATAAATAGGCGGCAATTTTTTTTCTGTTTTCTTTGGCTACTTTTATATAAGAGACAGTCAGTGTAAATAAACTCCATTTTAAGAATGAGAGTTGTAAGTTCTTTTTGAAGTGAAAAGCTGTGCCTATGTATTTATACCAATGTTATTAAGGCAGCATCTAAATAACAGAATGGTTAGATACAGACTTACCGAGATCTGCAGTTTATTCTGTTTTCCCAGGTTCCCCTTATCTAATAGCATACTGCGGACTTAGGAGTTCACAAGAGAGCAGTTTAATATCACAGGGGAGATTGGTGATTTCAGCTAAGCAAAACATTTATTATCTTTTGAGAACAAGGTCACTGGTATATGTGAAGGTAACAGAGCATTAGCTTCCACTGCCCTCTGTAAGCAGACTCACATTAGTATTTTTACTGCAGTTCACAGTCTTAGTTCTGCAGAGCTTTTGTCAGGGGGAAAAAAGCTTTTTCTTCTTAGCCTTAAGACTATATCCTTAAAGTGTTTTAATCAGACTCCCTCTAGATGTAAAAAATCACAAGGACTATCCTTTTTTTGAAGACTAACATAGGCATCATCTTCAGATCCTCCAGGAATCAGGACCATGTATCATTTTTTCAAGCAATTTATAATACTTCATGTGCATTAAATCACAATATAAGTGGAATATGTATTACAAGATGGGAGAAGGTAGCTCACAGCCATTCTGAAGAGTAATCTTTGAGCGTGCATGCTTTTGCTTCCCTTATTATCAGCCACAGTTACATCAGTCCTTTATCTGTATCTTTGCTCTGCTCTTGTGGCAGCAAAAGACATTTTCTCTTATCATTTAGTAACAATAGTTAAAGAAGTTTAATAAACATGAATCTTTGAGGTTTATGAAAAGCAGTCTTTGTCATAAATATAAATCCTGGCAAATTTTAGAAAACTTTAGGTTCTCCTAGTGGTTGCATTTTTGGACAAAAGGTCAAAACATATGCTATCTTTTAATTGTTAATATAAGACAATCCATTTAACATCAGAAGATCTTTATGAGATAAGACAACGTGCTGCTTGAGCTTAGTTCAGCAATTTCAGCATAACAGACCGAAAGCTCTTTAGAGGACACTGCTGAACTATGTTTCAGGAGCCGTTTTCTTAATGAGGTTTCCTATTTATGAACTGCTAAAAACTAATAAACTGGTAGGAGATTTGTATGTTTGGTTTATCATATCTACAAGACTATATAAATACTGCCTTTATCAGTAGAACGGCTGCAGTTAAGACTGTGAATCTCTCCCAGCAAATCCAAAGTCTGATAAAGGAGACAAGGAGGAATTATTTTGTTTGGCAACTGTCTCATCTAACAAGCAGAAAAGTTGGGCAGCTTCATAGAAGTCAACAGTAGATTTTCACTCTCTTGTACTGCTCCCTAGATCGTGTCTCCTTGGGTTTGGATTCAAAGGATGTCACTAGATGTTGTTTTCTCTGGTAAAAAAAGTCAGCGCTACTGCAGCCCATGCATCTGCTGGAGTTTTAATGAGGTGTCTGTTAATCAAGACTTCTTGCTCTTGAACTCCAATACATTGCTCAAAACTCCTGTAATTGCTTTAGGCTCTTCCAGCCCAGTAGAAGAACAATGTGGATCAGCACTGCCTGCAGAGAGGAAGGACAATTGTGTAATTAAGGTTCAGGGCTAGGATACACACTTCATGGATATCCTTTTCCAACTGATTTTCTTTGTAGTTAAGGTTTTTAAGTCTATAAAGGAAATGATGAAATATCTTTGAGCTTCTTTAGACTTTTGCAAGATGTTTGAATAACAGGTGCCCTAGAAAATGCAAAGCAATTCCATCAAATTGGATTTCCTACAGCAACTCTTCTAAAGAAAGAGGTCTGAAAAGCATATCAGCAATTGACACCAAACAGTTATAGTGCAGTGGTATGGACAGGAAGGTGCCTGTAATAGGGACTTTCTTTTTTTCTCCCCCTAAACACACTAAATTGAAAAGGTCAGTTACAATTCATAGTCACAGTTAGAAAATGAGTTATGTGGAAGGTGCTCTGCTTCCACACGTGCAGACTGTGCTCAGGTTGAATTCTACAGCAGCAGGAGCAATACCCGCTTCAGGCTGTGGTGTACAGCCTATCCTGAAATAGTCTCTACTTCATGGGAATTTTCTAACAACATTCCAATTTAATCACAGCTATCAGACTTGAAGTTATTTACAGGATGTTTATAGACTGCAGCAGGCAGGAAGTCAGACTAGATGATCACAGTAGCCATATAATAGTAAAAAATTCAAAACAAGTTAGAAGCCAGAGATCAGGCATTTGTTTTGGAGACAATAGATCTTTTTCAGCTGCAGAGACTTTAGGAAAGGTAAAAGGAGAAAAACTTGGCTGATGTCAGTTACTGGGAAATGAAGAACCTTTTCTTTTGCAGCAGAGCTGCAGCCATATGACTTGAAGACAGTGTGCCTTTCTAGTACCTTTTGCTGCCTCACAGCAGCCTATGATAGTAGTAAGCCTGCTGCTATAACCAGCTGGAGAAGCACGCTTCCTAGCTTCACCTACCCCAACACACATGCCAAAAGGGCACTGCTCTCATTGCATCTGCTAGCTGTAGAGAAGACACTATGAAGCATGATTTTCCTTGTGTTTGGTTTTGAAGATTCAAAAAAAAAATAATCTCCCAGCCTTTCCTATGCTTTTTACAAGTTCAGACTTTGCTTTACATAGAACCTACTTGTCAAGAAAATAAAAATTGCCATGACTGGCTAGGGTAGAGACTTAGGCTTGTTTTACTGCTATTGTAAATTCAGTTGACTGAAGAACAGCAAGTGTTTTGTTGGTCAGGTTACTGCAGCAGAAGAGAGAAAGGGACAAGCTACAACTGTCTTTTTTTAAAAGAGTTTTATTTGTTCTGCCAGTGTAGTGACCTGCCACACACTGACAAGTGCTAGAAACATTCTAGCCTTCATCTTCAGACTCATCTGAGGTCTGTGTTAATAAGCAAGTGTATACCGATGGCCGTTTAACCCACTCCTTTTTCTGTGGCTGTAACAAATTCAACTGCACGCCACTACCCAGGTAGCTTTGTAGTCCATACAGTGACAGTCTGTCTCCACCTGCTTTTCAGTGGCCCATGGAGCATTTGTTAGTTACTAATGCCCAGGCTGGATCAATGTCTAACATGAGGAGCAGATGTGCACAAGGCCACAAGTCTAGCACTTCATAGACCTGAAAATACCAAGGCCATCTCTTGATGCCAGGAGAGAACATGCCACACTCCAAACAAAGTGCTTCAGGAAAAAGAACACTAGTATTCTTCCAGTGTCAGATGCAGCATAAACAAGCTGAAGTCACCATGACCAGCTCTAAGGAATAGCACAAGTTTTGTGAAGGACTAGCAGCTTCTATTCCTGTGTGCCTACTTCCCCAGCAGCACAATCACCTTTGTTGGAACTACAGAAAGTTCTGAAATAATTTTCAGTTTCTATCAGCTATGTAACAGTGCTCACTCTTAAACCAAACCAGCAGATACATCTTTCCTAGTCAGCAGTGAGATACATGCCACTGGACTGAACCCAGTAAATGGAAAACACCTTAGCTTAGCATTTTGCCTTTGTATCACAACATATTGTCCCATGACTTGAGCTTTTATTGTGCAGTTCATCCACTGTGGTATAGTCAAGCCTTCATTAAAAGTTCCAAAGGGGCTAGGAGAAAAAAGTAAAATGTTATGTCCACGTTTTAGAGGGAAAACATGGTAACACAGGTAATGAACAACAGGTAAAATTCAAACTTGTTTGCTGATCATTGCTGTTCAGGTTTTCCATCTATTATAATTCCAAGCTGTCTCATATTGAGCTCAGTATCCCTCAAAAGCAAATGGAATGAGAAACAAAAGAAACAGTAAGATAGAGACCCATTCCATGAACTGTTTCTATTCAATCCTGCACAAGAAGTTCTGGTCCTTGCCTTCCTCTGCATCTTAAAAAGAGATTTACAGAAGACTGACTAGGACAATCAATGGCCTAGGAATAATTTAGACAGATGGCAATTAAGTAGACTAAGACTTTCCTTGACCTGACACCAGTGCAGGGAGCTATGCCAGAAGTTTACCAAATCTGGAGCAGCTTGGAAAGTGTGACTGGAAATAGATCAGTTGCTATTTCCTCCACTGTAAAAACCAGCAGCATCATATGAATCTAGCAGCAGACAAGCCCAAAACAAGTAAGAAATGGCAATTCTTCACAAGATGCACGGGTGTGAAAAATCATTCTTTTTGAAGGTAACAGATTCCAAGGTAACTGAACAAGAGAGTTAAGTGATGGCTATTAAACACAAAAGATCTTAAACTGCTGTCAGAATATTTAAAGAACACACCACTGCAATGGTGAACCCACTCATCTTCAACAACTTGTTCTGGCCACAGCTGGAGAGAGGATGCTGCAGTAGGTAGCTGCTCATGGGAACAGTTGAACTGAATCAGACTTAATAGCTATCAGCTAGCTTATAATCAGGCTTATTTCAGTTCAGAAAAGCTAGACTGTGTTGTCAGCTTTTATTTTTGTTTAAGAATTTGGAAAACAGATGTAGTTTTGCAGATGTTTGTACTAGTGGTCCTGTAGCATGCACTTTAAATTAAAATGCAAGAGTAACATGACCTATGAAAGAGTTTTAAGAGTTGTCTCAGCTTAAGAGAGCAAGGTCCTGCCAGAATAAGGCAGGGCTGTGCACTTTTTAGGTGACCAAGGACAAGGCAGAGGGAGGGATGACAAATAGTTACTGACAGAGTTTATACATGACAAACTAGGGGAGTATTAAGTGATTAAAAAGATAAAATCATTTGTCCTGAGTCAACTGTTTGGTGCCCCAGTTAAGCAAAACACTCCAAATTTCTAGTCATGTCTTCAACATAGTGAATACACGTTAAAAATCCAGATACAGGATTTTATTTTCCTGCTTTGATTAATGTAGTTTCCTGTGCCCTGGATTTCACAACTCTGCACAAATGTTTCAGTATGCACTTGTGTCAGTCTCGTGAGCTTAGCCAGAAGAGAGATCCAGCCTCCCCTTCCCTAGAGAGCAGCAAAGGCCAAGTTACAGACCATCATATAAAAGCTGGTGCCAGCCAGGCAGGCTTGTGTATTTATGTCCCGATATCAGAAGTCAAGCCATTTTCTCCCAAAGGAACATCAACTGCCAGCTGAAACATACTGTACCTGTAAGCCCGTTTGTGGTGTGCTGCCCCCAACCCACAAGATGTCAATTCTAGCTGCTTCTTGTATTCTCCTCTGCTACCCAACAAAATTCTTAAAAAGGTCTCTTGCCTTCTCCAATGAGATAATTGTCAATTTTCTCTACTTGTTTTTGCTCATAAATCAGTTCATCATCATTCTTTGCTGCTGTGGAAATGGATCTGTTCTGTCAGAGCCATTTTCTTTTAACATGAAAAGGTCTGCTACCCTGGTATCATCTGAAGCAGTGAGTACAGCTGGAAGTAAAACAGATTTTGAGTACAAGTACTGATTTCTACCGGTCCTGAGAACATGATTTTTCTGTTTCCTGCTTTTAATCTTTCCTGTAGGTTGGACTTCTCTTCCTAGGGTGTGCTACAGTATCACGCTAGCTTAACTGCTGCAGCAGACTCCTGACAAAGCCCAGTAAGAGAGGCCAACAAGGTGAAGCTGAACTACAAGTTAAATCAAAAAAACACAGACCAAAACACAACCACTTTTCATTGGAAGAGCTACAAGCTTGTCCTTAAAAATTTCTTTTATCAGAAACCCAGAGATCCGTCAAACCACAATACAAAAACAAATGCTATGAGCAGTTATAGCAGGAAGAGCTCAGTTAGCAGAAATGCTAGGCTCCGGATATCTAATTCTTTGATCTTTCCACTTTACCTTTTAGGAGATGAAAGGAAATCTCTACCCTTGTAGTCAGTGTGGCACAAGTATGGGGGTACAACAGCCATTTATTTTACTATAGCAATCCCCAGATGAACCTAGATTAAACAAAGACTTGGCTGCAGTCTATAAGACTGGCTCTTCCTCTATCAGCCTTATTTAATTCTATCTGGCCTTGAGAAGCAACCCAAAATCATTATGGGTGACAAGCGCTTCTATCACTCCCTTCCAACTCCTCATCCTTTCTGACCACAGCCTGCTTTCTCTTCAAACTTATGCATCGTTGCCCCTTTGCTCAGGGGCTTCTGTTTTTCCTCTGTTCCCGCTCCTGTATTTGACCAAGCGTCCAAGCCCTCTGCCGGTTAAGTGCTGCACCCTGTCCCAGAAGGACCCTTTCCAGATTCTTTCCTGCTAAGTCATCCAGCAGAATACAGAGAGAGCCTGTTACAATACCACTCCACCCCAAGTGCTCACTAGTCTTCCTTCTGCTGCAGAGCAGTCTGTCTGAAAGTCTTCTCCAGTAAAATTCCTACTCCCAGAATGGAAAGTTTCAGGCACAAACTTTCATAAAGTTAGACTGAAACAAAAACAGAGGAAACTAACAGAACCCAAGGTACTATTTTGGAAACCTTTACCCTCAATGTAACTTCTTGCCAGAACACACTTGTCACAAAAATGTTATTTCCATTGCCCCAGTTTTCTGTCACAGCTCAGACTAATCGAAGAACATTAGCTGTTCTGCTTTTTTTAGATGCCTTTGGGTTTTTATTTATCACATTATAGATACACAAAAACACTTGCAGAGCTGAAGCTTTTTGTATTTGATTTTAAGCTCAGAATTTAAAGTGATTATAATAAATTTATATCAGGAGAATCAGCATTAGAGAAGAATATCGCTTAGAGTCAGCCACTGATGCTCTCTTCCCTCCTCCTCATGTTGTAAGTTAACTCCATCCTGTCTGTTCAGCCTGTTGTAAATTATTCTGACCAAAAGTGTATTGCATGTAAAGTCTGGCCTCAGCAATAATGGAAAGATTTGGAAGCAGCGTTTGAAGGTAACAAAACCTGTTTTCTCAATATAATGGTTAGTATTTATCAGAAAGAAGAACTTCAAATCAGTATGACTCCTTAGTACCTTGTTATCAGTACCAGGAAACAAGACACCTACTTCGCAAATAATTTGAAAACTGCACTCAGAGTACACTTTAACCTGGCTGAGTTCTGTTTAAGGTATGCTATGCTACACAGTTATGGAATCAGAATCGTACCTTACATTTACCATTTAGGGGTGGTTATGCACTAACAGTTCTGGTGTCTCCTCTCCTTCATCTGTTCAAAAAGAGCCCACTTTCTGCCAGGCCTACACAACCTCCTTCAGAGGCCAGTTCACATTCTTGACCATAGAATCATCAAATTGCCTAGGTTGGGAAAGACCTTAAAAACAGAGTCCAGCCACTAATGTAGCACTGCCAAGTCCACCACTAAACCACGTCCCTAAGCACCACATCTACACGTCTTTTAAATACCTCCAGGAATGGGGACTCCACCACTTCCCTGGGCAGCCTGTTCCAATGCTTGACAACCGTTTCAGTGAAGAAATTTTTCCTAATACCCAACCTAAATCTATCCTGGCACAACTTGAGGCCATTTCCTCT